>NC_057949.1:8783128-9027162 GCF_018555375.3 Anguilla rostrata
TTATATACTGTATACAATCCCCAAGTGTGGTTTAAATATGAACATGCAAATAATCATGTAATCATGTTACATTTATACTGCATTTAAGAGTTACATGGAACTCTTTCCCAGAGTGACTTGCAGGGCATAATGGTTTAGCAAAGAGCGGGGGCAATGCCTAGTCAGCAGTTTCACAACCAGCAGTCACAGTCCATACATAAACCTACACCAAACCATAGCAGGGGCGAGAGGGAGTTTGAGGGTGTAGCGCTTTGAACAGTAAATGGGTTTGAGGACATAGTGTTCAATGTAGCATAGCTAGGGCTAATAAACCAATAATAAACGCTTTCAGGGTTTGTTGAGCCAAGATGTAATGTAAACAGGTGTATTTTCTGTTTGCAGGAGAAGATAGACAGTGACTCTGTTGTCCTGACTGTAGTGAAAGAGACAGGTATTTACCTTAATGATGGACAGGGGAGAAGTGTGGGTTTGTGCTCTTTCCAGTCTGATTTATTTGAAAGTTAACTGCAGAATACTGAATTGGGAAGCATTTTATTATTGTTGTAAAAAAAAAAACTAAAAAAAACGGACTGAATTTCATTAAATTCCAGTTCATGCTGGCTTCTGGCAGCCCAGGGAAGCCCAGTGTCTCTTCACAAATAATTGTTTCTGAACAACGAGAGTATAAGCAACAGGGGGTAAACAATCACACTCAGATGGAAAGTCTTGCCAGATTCACCCACAGCACTTGTTAGGCATTAAAGTGTGACTGAGTAGAACCCTAGATCTGGCTGGATGCCAGCGGGCACTGTTCAGTGTGCATCCAGATAGGGAAAAACCAAATGTGAGTTGTGATGTTTTTAAAAAATAAAAACGCTCAGAGATGGGAATCAAATTAAAACACTGCAGATTTTAATTGGAAACGTTTATCTAATTGTGACCTGTTAAAATCACTGTGTAATTACTGAAATTCGGCTGCCTCGAAGGCAAAACTCTCGGTCCATGACCGTCATTACGAGCGAACCGTGAGCTTCGAATGCGGCGTGTAATTAATTCTCTTTTGTAAACACGGGCTCCTCTCAGAGCTGCACCGGAACCTTCCGCTGTTATTCATAGTTGGAGGTGAATTATTCGGAGACTTAGGAGATTTTGAAAAATGCCGTGAAACACAAGCGGCGTTTATCCACCGAATTTGTGTGTGTTTCAGAACGGCTCTGCCGGACTCTGCAGTGGCGAGCCTACGCAACTGAACGGCACGCTCTGGGCATCAAACCTCCCTGCCTTTTTTTTTTATGCTCGTGTTGATTTGCTCATGATTTTATTTATTTTATCCTTGATCCTCTCCCGTGATTCTGCGGAGAGGTAGCCAGCGGCTGTTCCATCTGCGCGCAAATGCTCCTTTCGTTTCGTTAAGGGCCCAAAGTGTGATGGGAGGGGGGGGGCGTGGCCACGGGGGGGCTATTCACTTCCCCGTTGTCCTTGTTTGCGTCCGTCCCAGCTGCTCGGGGCGGCCCGCCCCGCACTGCCCTGGGAGGAATCCCAGCTGGAAAACTGAAAGGAGAAAAGAGGGCTGGGAAAAAAAAGCCCCCAGATTTATTATTACAGAACAAGCTGGGAGCAGGAAGGACGGATGGGTTTAAGGACCTCTATCTCAGCGCTGCAGCCTTTAAATTTATTGGATTCACTCTTCGGGGAAAAACCAGAGGCGACAGGGGACATATTTCTCCCGGGTTGCTACACGGAACTGTACTGACGTTGCATTTTCTGTTCCAAGCTTTCTGTGGGCTGCGCAGCTAGGGGTAAAGGGGACAGTAAACGTGGGCAATGCGTGCTAGCATCGCAGTGCTAATTTACCTGAGCTTCCCTAAGAGCGCGTGGACTGTTTTACAGAAATAACGAAGGATAAGAAAACAATTAGGCTTTGTCCGCATGGTATCTTAGCTGTGCAATAAATTGTCACTTTATTTTTTAACATAGCTCAAATGAAGGGCAGGCCTGGGCCAGATTATCAGTGGAAACATGAACTTTTCAGACACCAGCAGACACCAGAGGAATTTCTGCTGATCACTGCCAAATTTAAAAGAAGCTAATTTGTATACAGTATATAATAACACTGTTCAGATTAGTTATTCTTTCTTGTGACTGTGATGTTTTAGTCAGTAAGACGCTTGGATGAAAATTCTCAGGAAACACAGCGTTTTACTGGCATGTAAAAAGTGAAGGTATTTCAGATTCGACGCAGGTCCGGGAGGCAGGTTTGGGAAGGAAGGCTCCGATCCCGCCGTTTTCTCCGCGTGTACCGGATCGAGCCGTCCCGGCGCTGGCGGGGGGGAAAGAGAGGTCCCCCTTCGCGGCGGGAGTGACTTTGCGTTGCCCCCCCCCCCCCCCCCCCCCAGTAACTCTCATTAATTACAGCCCGACCACACAAGGGCGCCGCGCTCACATTCACACGCCCTGACGCAGCGCGCGGGTTAGCCGAGGAGCAGTAAAGCAAATGAGCTATTAGCCAGCTAACTGATGGTGATGGTGTCATTACGCAGACCTGCAGCACAGCATTGGGTGATGGGCACCCCCCCCCCCCGTGCAGCACGGGGAGGGGTTCGGTCCTGGTCTCTCGGCACCCGGCGGGCCGTTACGCACCGGCTGCGTCGGCTGCGCAGTCCTCCCACGCAGCTCGTCTGCGCAGCTCGAGCGGTGGAGATGAGGGCCGGGGTAGGAAGGGGCGGAGGGTGCACATGCTGCTCTTTGCCCTTCCACGCGGACAGAGGACATTGCGCAGGCCCGGTCTAAATTGTGGAGAGAACTGGGGGAAGAGTAGGCCTTTGAGGAAAATAAAGGCAGGCGGTCTGTTTGGTTTGGAATACTAAGCCTCTCTAAATCAGCCCTGAGCGGATCTGTGGGTGGATTCGTCCCATTTCTGTTTAGTCAGTTCAGGAAATGAACAGAATTTCAATCTGTTCTTTGAAGAGTCCTCGTAGAATACGATGGGTGTTCTTCAACACGGGTGTTCGGTGATTCATTTCCTAATTTGATATATAGTGTGTGTGTGTGCATGTACGCGCGTGTGTGTCTGTGTGTGTGTGTGTGTGTGTGTGTTTGTGCATGTACGTGTGTGTGTGTGTGTGTGTGCACGTGCATGTATGTATGTATGTGTGTGTGCATGTGCGTGCGTGCGTGCGTGCGTGCGTATGTGTGTGTGTCTGTGTGCATGCATGTAAAACATAACACCCATTGTGTTCTTTCACAATGGGTGTTATGTACTTCAGGTGATGTATTTCAGAGCGTGTTCAATGGTGGTGTGAGGGGCAGAAGCCAGGTCCTGAGGGTGCTGTTAACACCAGCCGCTCTCCCTGCTCCCCTGTCTCTGCAGGAGTCCTCTGGCTGTCGGTGGTGTCGGAGGTGCTGTACATCATGCTCCTGGTGGTGGGCTTCAGCTTAATGTGTCTGGAGCTCTTCCACTCCAGCAACGTGATCGATGGACTCAAACTCAACGCCTTTGCGGCCGTCTTCACTGTGCTCTCAGGTACATCCCCGCCCGCACACCCCCCCCCCCCCACCTGCTCCCCATGCCACCCCAAACCTCTCCACCCTGCCCCACCCCCAACACTGCCCTCCTTTCACCAGACAGCCCCAAATTCACCCCCAACCAGCACGACACCTGATCCCCCGGTGCCTCAACCCCAATGCCTTACTGCTAAACGCAGCTAGCAACCCAAATCTCTCCACCCCGCACCCCCCTCACGCATCTACCGTTCCTCGTTTTGGTGACGGTTCCGATGGCATCGTTCTTTTCCCTGCGCTCTCGGAGCCGTGGCTGGGCCCGGCCGCGCCCTCGCTCCCTCTCAGGTGCAGCGGGACCATTAAAGACCTCACGCCCGTCGCGTCAGCGCGAGGGGAAATCGAGCGCGCCTGCTCACGCCGCCGAAGAGCGTTCTGAAGGGTGACAGGGGGGCGTTTTTATCTGATGCATTTCTTATTTATTTTTTTGGCGTCTGGCTGTTCTTTGTGTGCCAAGGTTGTCGAAAGGTTGCCTAATGGATCGGTTATTCTTCAGAACCTCTGTGGACCGTGGACGGGAGCAATTGTAAAATCGCAAAGCGCAGAAATGCATGAATAAATAAATAAATAAAACAAATCAGCAGAATAACACATCTCTCCCACAGCTAGTACGCTGTAAACAACTGGAATAGGTCTCTATAATGGAATTTAAAATCCTAGTTATGGATTATGTATATTACCTTTGTTCTGTGCAATATAAACTGTATCAACATTATATATGGAAAGGATAATTACATGAAATGATATATATCAAATGGATAATTCATGAAATTGTTAAATAAATAAATATATATATATATATAACATAGTGTCGAACAGTTAAAAATGTTTTGGAGGGGAGCCTTTTCTTTAAAGAACAGTAAAATGCCACAGTAAAGTAAAAAAAAAAAAATGTTATATTAGATTTTTCTGTATAATTTAGTCGTTTCAGGACAGGTTTTCAGTACAATGGACCCTGGAATCCTTGCTTTTGGCAGCGGGTTCTGAGGAGGCAGGTAAAGCAGGCCGGTGGAGGGGGGGGACGGGATCCAGCGCTCGCCGTATCCGCCGCGTTTCTCTCCCGCCTTAGCGACTGCGGCGGCGGCGGTGGCGGCGGCGTCCCTGTAATTCCCCGCTGCCTCTGAGCCCCGACGGCGGCTGGTTCCGGGCGGGGATTACTCCGCTGGTCTGCCGGCCCCATGCCGCTGTTCTTTTTGCCTGCTGATGCCCTGTAGTTCCCGCGCCAGTGCTGATCGAGCTCAGGGATTGCCATGCGCTCTCCCTGCTGTGGGTGAACACAGTGAAAACACAGAGCCTGGAGACTGCACTTTTCTGTGACAGAGTTCATTTGATTCCTCTTGGATATGACGGAGTTAAGCTGAAATTGGGAAAAATTGAACAGTGTGCTGTGAGCATTCCAGGAGTGTTTGCAGGAGTCACCTAGATGGGGGTGCACTTGGTCTGACCCAGGATTTTAAATCATCACAATTATGGCACTTGTTCATTTGTTGATTAAAAAAAAACTACTTTTTAGACAAAAATTCAGTGACGTGTTTGAATTCTTGCTTCACTTCATGCTGGAGGTGTGATTGGCGCTGTCCGTGGTGCTGAAGGCCTCCCGGGCTTCTGAGACGGTGTCACAATGTGTTTCTGAATTGGTGTGTAGTAACAAGCTAAAATTAAAGACAAAATGTGTGAGGATCAAATTCATCCTCACAAAACCAGGCCCCTCCCCGAGCGCTTGTCAGCTAGCCGATATTGTGCTTCACTGCCCAGATAAGCTCGTACTCAGCTAGACCGGGCGGTCCCCGTGGGTTCCCAAAGGACCAGAGGGGGTCACTACCGAGCAAGGATGTCACCTGGTCGGTTACCACCGAAAGTTGAAGGAATGATGTAGTTCTGTTTTTTAATACATATTCATTAACCCCCCCCCCACACACACACAGTTTTTTCACCTTTGACTCAGTTTGAAACCTTTTTTGCTTCTCCCTCTTCCCCTGTCTGATCTTCACTTTCCTCCTCTTTCTCACGCATGCACTTTCTCTCCATCCCCCTCCTCTCCCCCCCCCCCCCCCTTCGCTCTCTCCCTCTATGTCTCGCTCTCTCTCTCTCTCACTCGCCCGTTCGAATCAATGGAAGGAGTGGATGTAATTTAAAATCCGAATATCATTACCCCGAGCCGCGCTGCACCTGCATGATGAAACGGGACAACTCTGGACGGACTGCGAGATGGTTCAATTACATCCGCCATTAAAAAGCTATTTGGATAGATTTATGAGACGCATTTGCTTCCTGACAGGATCATATTCCTAATTTAATTAAAAGGACAGAGAGGGAGCGGGCCCACACACGCCGTTTCCCGGCTGAGCGTTTCCAGACCGTAACGCGTTCTCCCGCAGTAAAAATAGCATCCCCTGGCGATTGTGTCTTTGCGGGGTTACAGACTGGAGAAGTTTTTGAAAATCTGTAAAAAAAAAAAAGGGCAAGTTTTTACATATCATGGAAAAGCCTGAGGCTTTGAAGGAGAACTTTACTGCACAAAAAAGATAATAAGCTTCATTGGGATTTAATGTACTGTACAAAAAAAACTGTCTGTTACATCTGCAGAAATGTCTTTTTCCACATCAGCTGTTTCCAGTACAGTACAGCATCTCACCTCAAAACCTCAAAACTAACTGAACTGTGTTTTTTTTATGAAAAACACAAGTATACCACGCATGATGCAACGGAATGTAAACATAAAATCCTAAGCAGAGTTTTGTTCAGTAGTTTGTATTTATGGATATCCACGTGTGTGTGTGGGTGTGTGTGTGTGCCTGCTTGTGTGTGTGTGTGTGTGTATGCCTGCTTTTGTGTGTGTGTGTGTGTGTGCATGTACCTGCATGTGTGTGTGTGTGTGTGTGTGTACCTGCATGCGTGTGTGTGTGTGTGTGTGTGTGTGTGTACCTGCATGCATGTGTGCCTGCTTGTGTGTGTGTGTGCCTGCATGCATGTGTGTGTGTGTGTGGGTGTGCCTGCATGCGTGTGTGTATCTGTATGCATGTGTGTGTGTGTGTGTACCTGTGTGTGTGTGTGTGTGTGTTTGTACGTGTGTGTGTGTTTGTGTGTGTGTACCTGTGTGTGTGAGTGTGTGTGTGCGTGCGTGTGTGTGTGTGTACCTGTATGGTGTGTGTGTGTGTGTGTGTGTGTTGTGTGTGTGTGTGTGTGTGTGTGTGTACCTGTATGTGTGTGTGTGTGTGTGTGTGTGTACCTGGTGTGTGTGTGTGTGTGTGTGGTGTGTGTGTGTGTACCTGATGTGTGTGTGTGTGTGTGTGTGTGTGTACCTGTGTGTGTGTTGTGTGGTGTGTGTACCTGTTGTGTGTGTGTGCGTGCTGGTGTGTGTGTGTGTGTGTGTGTGTGTGTGTGCGTGGTGTGTGTGTGTGTGTGTGTGTGTGTGCGTGCGTGCGTGTGTGTGTGTGTACCTGTATGTGTGTGTGTGTGTGTGTGTGTGTACCTGTATGTGTGTGTGTGTGTGTGTGCGTGTGTACCTGTATGTGTGTGTGTGTGTGTGTGTGTGGTGTTGTTTTGCAGGGCTCCTGGGGATGGTGGCTCACATGATGTACACACAGGTGTTCCAGATCACGGTCAGCCTGGGACCGGAGGACTGGAGGCCTCACACCTGGGACTACGGCTGGTCCTTCTGGTCAGTGCTTCACCTCCTCCACCTCCCTCTCCCGACCTCCACAGCCCGTCTGCCAGACTGGGTTAGGGTGGGGCGTAGACGTGAAACCTTGCTAGTGCCCTGATGGACTGCAGACTGCAGCCACCTGAAGGACCAGAGGAGGAGCCGTTGTGTGACGAGGGAGAATACCCAGCCAATAGAACAGGCTTCTTCTGTGGGCGAGGCTGTTAGGGTTAGATCCCCGCTGCCACACCTGGCTGCTGGCGACGTTCGCCAGTGTGACAGTACAGTCATGCAGTGCTGTAACTGCTCTCATCTTTGTTATATGCTGCATGGCAAATTCCTTTAAAAAATGGCTGCATTTTTTAATTGATAAAATTATACACTGGCAAGTGAAATCACTGGGGTGTTGATGCTATTGGCAGTAATTGCTAATGCTAATCAAATGGTGAGGCTCAGTCATTTGTTCAAACCAGTATGTTATGAGTAATGTGGAGAGCTCAAAGGTAAATCGAAAGCACGCATTGTGTTAAAACTGTGCAGGACTGTGGGAAATTTACTTCCTAAACACTTGCATAATCACAATTACATACTGTACTCATTTCTGAAAAAGAATTTGGGTGCCGGCTCCTCCCCAAACACCAAGCAACTGTGTGACCTAAAATTGAAGGTTTTTTTTTTTTTTTTTGAGGGATTCCTAGACAAGTCACTGTCTGTCACAGCTGAAATCAGATGGGTGGGAAGGGTAGGTGTTGAACAAACTCTTACTGAACCTGCTCAGTCAGTACTCGTTACCTGTTTGTGACTCATAGCAAATGTGTGGTTTTTTTTTGTTGGGAAAAGACGGTTTAAAACTGGTAAATGTAGGTTGTCAGAAGGAACAGAAATAAGCTTTTGCGAGGATATCAAAATGCACCGTGGGTTCTTCGGCGATGAAAACAATCCTTTTTATACACATAAAGTCCGTCATTAGTTTCTCACACACCCAGACAGATCAGTGCTGATTAGCGGGTTCCCATGGAAACCAGCTCAAAGGTGAATGTTGGTGCATATTGTTCAGCGCAAACAGATATTCTCGCTTGGATGAAGGCCTGCGAATTCACAACACAGAAAATTCTTTGAAAAGAGTCCTCCCACACATCTGTGTTTCTCCTCACCTGGCCTGCTGTATTTCCAAGGTAAAACCCCGCTGAATAGACTCGAACCTGCTCATTCAACAGAGTTTCTGCAGCAGATTAGATCAGTGCTAACAGAACAGCACTTGATAAGACTTGATAAAAGCCACTTAAATATATTCGATTTTGGTGCAGAATGTGTTTTTTAAATATTTGTTTGGCATTCTGTTATTTACTGGCAAAAATATTATTTTAAAAGGAATCACAATATTATTCAAGATTTGACATATGTTTTTTTAACATTCAGGTATGTTATACATTTAATCTTTGGGAGGATATTCATTATTATGCATAAATTAAAGTGTAAATTTGCATAGATACATATTAATATATTTCACACTTGTGAAAATCATAATTGAATATTTAAAAATGCATGCAGTATATTTTGGTCAACTGTTAAACCTGCAGGCAGATGGCAAGCTGCTAAGGGGATTCTCATGCAGATCTAACACTTTTGCCAAGTCACTCTGGAGCCCAGCATTACACTACCGTAAAAATCTCTCTCTCTCCCTCTATCTCTCTCTTTCTCTTTTTCTCTTTGTGCATTCAAATGAATTATTTGTTTTACCTCCTTGCTTCCTTTCCTTGCACCCTTTTCTAGCTCCTAGCTCCACCCATTGGTGGAAGGAAGGACGGAGGGATCAAGGAAACGTCTATTAGGCAAATGGAACGTCCTTGCTGTTTCAGGCATCAGTTTGAAGCCATGTCATTTACAGACGTGGCAGATGGGGAGGGGTGGATCCACAGGTCGATCGTTTATTCGTTGTGTGTTCTGGGGAGAAAAAAAAACTTCCACAAAGGATGCACCCGTGTTACTTTGCTCAAGCATCCTTCGGGAGCCTCTAAGCTCCTAGCTTCTTGAAGCCGCGTTTAATGGGTTGGAATGTCCTCAAAGCAAGGACTGAGGAGGCAAGATAAAATAAGCAATTAGAAAGAGCGCCCTCCCTTTCTCTCTTTCTCTCTCATTCACTCTGTCTCTTTTTATGTGTGTGTGTGTGTACAGAGAGAGAAAGAGAGCACTTTTTAAGGTAGTGTACTTGAACTAATAGTATTGGTTACAATCAATACTTTTGCTCTGTTATAGTCCCATTTTAACCATGGATATTGGCATCTTGTGTCGTGTATCCTGGCCAAGTATGATTAATTACGCACTTCACTGGTATATTTCACAAACTTGGCTCCATTCAAAATAATCAGAACACTCGTGCATCCCATTCCAGAATACAGGGAAGGTCAAATCGTCTGAAAATTGCACTCATCTAAGTGATTAAATTTTTTCTTTTATCTTTTCCTTTATGGGGGGAAAACATTGCTATAAAACATGCAATGAAGATAAGATCCTTTAAAGCGAGCAGTTTGCAGCAGAGTGATTATGTGGAGTTGCAGTGGAGCGTGACAGGAGTGCAGAGGCAAAGCGTTTGGTTCTGACAGCCGCGAAAGGGCCTTTTTCATTGGCCGCGGTACCCCAGCTGTTCCGTCGCCATTAATCCCAGCTTCTCCCCCGGCCCACACCTCCCTCCCCACCATATGGCCCTGTTCTTCTTTCCTGCGATGCTTTTCAAAGATCTGAGGAAGCCCTCGAATTAAACAGCCCATTGTTAAAAATGCTCTCGGGTTCTCAAAGGCTAATTTGCGGCGCAAAGGGTTGCGTACCTCTCCGGCCGCATTGTCACAGCTGTTCAAGTGTGAAAATGGTTCTTTTGATTGGTTCAGACAAGTTTGTTTTTGACAGCTCAGCTTAGCCCTGCCCATTTTCATGTTCCTGGAACCGCCCACTCGTATCATAGGTGCATGTTTTACTTTTTTTTTTTTTTAAATGTTTTCAGCCAAACACATTTCCAAGTTCTGACTTAAAATGTCAGACCATTTTGGATATGCATGTGAAGTAATAGTGGAAAGATAAAAGAAAGACGGATGATGGCTTTTTTTTAGGTTTCCTTTTAAAGAATTCTAAGCACTTTAACTACCTAAAGAAGGGCTTATCTAATGTTCTGGTGATTAATTAAGAGCGATAAGACTCAGCGCTGTGTTCCTTCAATGCTCTGTAGTTCTGTATCAAGAAAGTTCTAGTTAGGAACGGGATTTGGCAGTGATATCAGTGCTGTGCTTTCTTGCCCTTGGTTTTCGGTCCCGGGCCACACCCCTCTCATGAATTCTTATGATGACATAGCATATCAGTTATACTAAATGTCTCTTCAGTGAATTGTAATATCTTTGAATGTAACTCCTCATGTTGGTGATGAATTGTACAGTCTAATAAAATGTGCTTGGATGATTAATTGTATGTCGTCAAGCTTTGGCTACTTTTTTGGAATGTCTCACATTATGAATTTTAACTTAACCATGTTAACTGTAAGCACAGATTGTCGATAGTAAGCAGATGGTCAGCTACTGCATTACCTTTGCCCCCTGTACTTCCTTACTCTGAAAGGGAATATGAATTGTCACAAAGAAGCATGTCCAAGGACAGAAAATCATAAGATTATTCAAATTGGAATGTTGCAGCTTCATTTGTACTGAGTAATGAGTTATGACCATCAGACTTCTCTAGAGCGTGGGGTCCCCGACCCTAATCTAGGAGAGCCACAGTGTGCTGAATTTTTGTTTGCACGCTAATGTTATTAACCCAAGAAACCAGAGGCTGCGTTCAGCACACGATTAAGTACGTGCTGAGTAACAGTGAAAGCCAGCAGCACACACCGGCTCACCAGGACCTATGCTGGGGACCCCTGGTTTGGAGAAGTTGCGGTGGAAGTGTTTTCGGTTATTGACCCCCTTACCTGCCTCCCGTTCTCTCCCCTCAGCATGGCCTGGGGCTCGTTCACCTGCTGCATGGCCGCCTCCGTCACCACCCTCAACTCCTACACGAAGACGGTCATCGAGTTCCGGCACAAGCGCAAGCTGTTCGAGCAGGGCCTGCGGGAGGAGCAGGCCATCCTGGACCAGGAGGCCTTCCACTACTTCCGGGACCGCTCGGTGCAGTCCGTCTCCGGCTCCGTCGAGGTCTTCCAGGCCCCGGGTCCGGGACAGGGCGGGGGCAGGGGCAAAACGCGGGGACCCCCGGTGGCCACCTCGGTAGACCTGGGCGACAACCCTGACTCTCTGGGAGAGGAGCAGTGCTGAGGGACGCCGTTCAGAGGGCACCTCCAGACCTGTGCCTGGAACCTTATCAGAGGACCGTGGAAAGAAATCGGCAAGAAATTAGCGTTTTCTGACTGAAGATGGATGTCTTTCCAGAAGTATGATTACATGAAAGATTTTTTAGGGGGACATGCGGTAGAGCGTTAAACAGGACAATAAATTGTATGTATTAATGTTAAGATCTTGACAAGTGGTGACAATTTGTGTGCTCATGAAAAGGCAGGGGCGTACCAACAATCCAAATTTGATTTAATTCCAGACTTAGGAGCATAGGAGCCATTGGTTTATCAAAACAAGGAAAGGCCCACAACAGGTAAGGTTTGTGTGGGGATCAAATAGGTTTCTAGACTTCAGTGTAGGAATTTAGGTATGCACATTTTTTTGGACTGTATCACTGCCATTCGTAAATATATCGAATGTGGATTTAAATTTTATTATCAACCTGCTACTTTCTTGCCTTATCTTTGCGTGACAAATTTATGCAAGACTTTCACGCTTGCACAATATGTTTGTTCCATAAGCTGTGTCAGAACTCCTGAAGATAGGTGTAGGTATCACAGACAATGTAATACTTTAATTTGTCACTCAGAGTTAAAAAGCCAACACCACTGATGTTAGATGGAATGGCACTAAGGAACGAAACTCTTTATGCAAGATTACAGCTCAGTTTATATCCTGCTTGTCCGTGCTTGTGGTCGTTTATGAACTTTGCTGGATTCTTACCACAAAAGCTCAGTGACAAAGTGTATTAGTCATTTGTAATTCTTGAAGCATCCACTTATGTAAATGTACCCAAACAAACAGAAGCTACTTTGTCTGAATGCATACATTTATTCATGGTTTCTACTCTGTTTTCTCTTTTATATGTATAATTACACAATATTTGTACAAATTTAAATGCTATTATCGTGATCATCATTATATATTTTTAATTTGGCAGACTGTTGTCCAGAGGGAAGAGAGAACCAGAACATACAATAAAGAATTAAAAAATGTATTGATAACACTGCCAACATACTGTTAAAATTAAACAGAATTATAACATTCATAATAACAGTAAACTATGCATCCTTGTGATGTTGAACCTTAAACTCTGTGGGAACACTAGTTTCTGGATCTTATATTTGGTCAAAGCAATGTGAACGGAATATATTCAAAAGTTTGTTTTTTTTCTTTTTTGAAAGTTTTTTGCAATATATTAAACATTACAAAACAAATTTTGCAAAAATGCTGAACTTTAAAAGACTTAAATGGCCTTTTAGAGTATGTTTAGTAATTTCAAATATTATGATGCTGCTTTTCGGCATTAATTGTAATGCACGTCAGAGCCTGCCCCTTTTATCAAACATTCTGCTTTTCCTTCAGCGCAGATTCAATTCTTAAGTTGTTATAATACACAATATTCAAAAAAGCAAAATCAACAATATCTTGTGCCAGAATAAAATCAGATTTCGATACTTTTTGGCCACCGTTGCCAACTTCACTTCTGTTTGATAACTACAAGGGGTTTGAGAAGTTTTCTCTCTCCTGGCATGTTTTTATAACTGTTCAACATGCACCCTAAATACCAGTCATAGAAGTAGATGTCAGAATTGTTATTCTTGATTAGCACATGTTAAAGTAGAACTGCAATATTTTAGGGAGTTATGGTGATCTAAAAAAAGCAATGCATAAAAATATTGCAGCTGTTAAAAAAGTTCAAAGTAAAATGTGTTAAATTGCCAAAAATGTAACTGGGTTGCAGCCATTTTCTTTGGAGTCTGTTGATGATGTCAGAAGGTTGGCTCCATCACTGCCCGTGTCTTTGGCTTGCAAGCTGTCAGGTGGCATGGGAAGATCCTGCAAAAGAACAGTACTGCAGAATATTACAACACTAAAGGACGTAACAATACGGGACTGCAAAAGTCCGCTCTTAAGTGTGACATGGCCAGTAACTGAGGAGAAGAAAAGTGACTGAATAGCAGAAACATCCTCGAGTCAAGAAACAAGAACTTTGTGCTGAATTCCAGAAAGTACACACAAATAGAATAATTGGACAGCACTCTCAAAACACTTAAAGATTTATGATTTATGTATTCGAAAGCAATCACTGAAATGGCCCGACTGAGTGAAATAAGTGACATTGATCAGTGACCTCAGTGAACACAAACACACCTAAACCAAATCTGTTCCATGATGCCGCCACAACTTGTAGGTTGTGTAACATCTTGTGGTCATTTGTCAGTGAAAGATTTGTTCTAGAGCCTTAAAAATTAAAAATAGACCCCAACTTGTACCATGTGTGTTTCCTAGAAAGAGGTTAGATGTGTTTAGAAGGGGCTAGACTGAATTTCAGGCCACGTGTATGGAAAAACCATGAGTTGAAAGAAGACGGCCAGGCTGACCAGCCAACAACTGAGCGGTTGGTCAATGGTTGGTCTTGGAGATTTACGGCCATGCGGTCCTGAGGGTTTTAGAGACGCCGTCCAGCAAGCAGCTGATTGACACCTGGAGCGTTGGGTGACTTGAGCTCCCCATCTAATCACTGACACCGGTCTTGAGATGATGCTCCGTTGGAACAAACACCTGGGCCACAGATACTCAATTTACCCACAAGATGTTCAGCCTGGCACACCTTCCTTGCACCCTGTGTCGGTATCCAGGATGCTCAGATTGGTTACAGGAGCACATGCGGTTGATACACAAGTGATTTTGCCAGAAAATTTGAACACTTCAGCTCAGACAATGACAGGAGGCAAGATACATACAAATCCAGGAGTTTAATATCTGATATTCTGTATGTGCAGTATATCTATGCCAGAGCACTGTGGATTTCAAAATAACCACTTTAGTGAAGAGGGTTTTCTCACCCCGGGACCCATTCTCATTGCAAAACTTACCCTTCTTTCGGGTGTTTGTTGGTTTAAGAATTTTACAACACTGAACTAGAAAAGAGTGCCCCAGAATTTTATATGTGAAACGTGCTTAAACAGGACAGCGTACCTTATGATTCAGAGACATGGCACACGCTTACCGTATTGGTTTTTACTGCCTGAAGGCCCTCCTGTACTTGGCATAGATTTATATCCATAGATGAATAATTAATTTACTGGTTATGCTTTGCATTCAATTTTGAGTGGGTGGAGGGTGCAGTCACAGTAATCAAGGAGTCAAAAAGGTCCTGCTTTATATGCAGCATAAAGTTATTTAGGAATCTCTGTGTTAAGTGCATTTACTGCCTGGGACTGCGGTTTTTGAAGAATGCTGTGAAGTTACTGTGTTACCAGTCAATAGAAACTTGTTGATAAGCACCTGAAAAACATAATTGGCTTTAGTCCCAGTGCCCAACATACTTGGAAAGCAGGATAATGATAGACATTCCTTTGAATCTATTTTGTTATTGTTCTCTGTCTTGAGAATACTATTTCTAATCCAGTGGAAAAATTGTCTGAAAGCAAAGTAATTTCAGCTTCAGAGCTCAAAAAATGAAGTGCTACAGGCAATGTATGTTTTAGCTAAACATGAATTTGGTCGAAGGTGTACGACAGTGTGTCCTCACCCTGTTCCTGGAGATCTACCGTCCTGTAGGTTTTCACTCCATCAAACACCAAACACAGCACACCTCATTCAACAGTGATCTCTCTAAGCTGCTAATTAGTAGAATCAGGTGTGCCAACTTAGGGTTGAAATGAAAACCTACAGACTGTAGATCTACAGGAACGGGGTTGGAATCCCCTGGCATACATTCATGCTGGAATGCATGTCTCTATACCAGTTTTCAATGTTATCTGAAAAGGGGCCAGTATGTGAGCCAGGTTTTTTTTTCTTTTCGTTTTTTGTAGCCTCATAATTAAACACCCAATGCAAGTAATCAAGGTTTTGATTGGAGACCTTGATTAGTTCATTAGTTGACACAGGTGTTGTAGTGCTGGCCTAAAACAAAAGGCAGCACCCACACCTGTCATTCATTGATGCGCTTGGACACTCTTGTGATAAATTTAAAAATATATATATATTATTAAGGTCAGTGACTTCCGAAAGTCTTTAACTGACTGATAGGTGTTAGAGATTAAAAAATAAGGAAAGCTCATGGACTTAGTTATAATATATGCAGTACCACTAAAGATATTTGAAATCATATGTTCTATGTATTTGCAGCTTGCATAGTTAGAAATTTAACAGGCATTGACGTGGATTGACGCCCTACCCTTCAACCACGAGATGCATGCATTGATGTTCATGGTTGTGAGAGGCAACGCCTAGCAAAGATACATAATAATACAGAATTGTGAGGGGAGACACAGAAGTGAGCACCCTGACAAGCTGTTTTAAACGCTCTCTTCTGGGATTACTGCAACACTCAAATGCACTCAATTCATTAGCACACGAGAATACGTGTTGAAAAGAAGTGGCCATTCAATCCATCCAGGCCATCTCTGCCTCTACAACCTCACCAGCTAAGCTGTTCCATACATTGATAACCCATAGAACTGCACAGAATATGCAACATGTATGTGTACAGAGGGTATACAGAGGGGAAAAAAGGGGCAACATCACCCCACATCCAGAAAGGGAATAAGGTAAGTTCACCCTTTTCTTTCAGTCACACCCTCTGTGACAGTTATGGGGCTTCTAACCCATCTCTCTCATACAAACGAGCATCCTTTTTTCCCTTTTGGGCAAGTGTCACAAATGCCATAGTGCAACTTGCAGGCGCTTCACTTCCTCAGATAGGAGATAAAGGTATGGGCACCCAGAGGAAGGACAGGCATTGTGGTGAGTTGGGTTTGGAAAGACTATGTGTAATAGGTTATAACCAGATAAACGCATTGGCTGAAGTTTAATTTTCACAGTAAATGGTTTTTCCTAAAACCCAGCTCACCGGTGTATGTATATATAGGGCATATATTTTGACAAAGGATGGATGCATTGCTACACGCTGAGCTTGTGAGCTGCAATGTTTCAATAACTCCCTTCTTTTGGAAGGTGGAGTTTTGGGGAGGATGACAGAAAGGCACCATTCTGCCGTAGAAATGCTGTACAGTAACCTCCTTTTGGTTTCCTGTCTTTTGATTTTGTTGGAAAGACTGTTCACAGTGCCTACTTTGATTGAGGGTAAAGCTCTGGAAAAAATTGAGACCACCCCGTATTTTTTTTAAGAAGAATTGGGGTACTGAACCAAATTTAAATAGTTGAATCCATAGCAAAGACATTGTTATTTTTATTATTTTATATTTACTTGTGGGTATAAACTGGATTAGTTTGCATTATTCATTGTATACTGTATTTTGACCAGTTATTTTCTGCAAATAAATGTTCTGAATGACAATGCTTTTTTTTGGAATCAAAATCAAATGTGGTCAGTAGATAAATGAAAGAAAATTGAAAGTTCAATTTTACAAACACATGCCCATAAACTGTGTAACTGAAAATTTGATGCGGTCTCAATTTTGTCCAGAGCTGTATCTTTCCTGTGTATATTTGTGTACTTTTTAAAAATCTAAAATTAAACTCCACCACAATAAAATTGAGCAAGAGGAAAATTCTGGGTTTTGGAAAGAGGCCAGAAGGCTGAGCTGGTGTCAAAGGACAGCTTCCTGCATCTTATGAGAAAAAGCAGAGCACAAGTAAAAACAATTACTCCAGAAGATACGGAATGCTCGTGAAAATATGTTTGTGTACCAATATATGCCCAACTGTGTATGTACTGCATATCCGTAAGTGTATCGGTTATTGCCATTTAATCAAGTATGCATACAATTTAATCTATAAAACTGCTAACTGGGCTAGGATGATAAATAGTTGTGTGTGTTTGTTATTTATTCATTCAGTCTCCACATAATTAAAAAAAACTGAAAGTGGGCAAGGGTTAGAGATTAGCATAAATGCTACTAAATAGAGGTTTCTAGACAATGTATGAATCACAATAAATTATAAAGAGCATAGTAACTAAGTGGTGCCTGCTCCTTTTCCTGTGCAACCTTGACTTTGACCTCTCCAAAGCTACAGTTGTAAGACAAAACTGATGGTTTCATTTCAACATTTTGTCTTAAGAGCTTCGGATTTGATAAACAAGTTGGAATACCAATTACGGGCCAGAATGCATTTGCTAGATATATACAGACTTAGATCAGGGTTAGATGAGAGTTACTCTCACTCCCGATGGTGGCTGGCTTGGCATTGGGGTGGGATGGACAGACAGTCTATACTTCAGAAAAGAATGTTCACTGGATGCAGGCGATTGTATTGAGTGTCTATTTTCACATAAGATTACTTTTCCCCTCGCAATGTTTCTCTTGTCTTTGTTTCTTGTAAAAGAGAGAGGTAAGAAATTACTCACCCTAAGACGGCTGGCATAAGCGTAAAGCTAGTTCTTCATCTCCCCTGGTGGCAAAGTTGATTTCCTGTCCTGCCGTGACAGACGCAACATCTGGAGCGGTCGCTCGCGCTCGCAGCACATTTAATCTCAAGTATTTACACGAGAGCAGCGCTTTACGCTCCCCAGGGCTCTTAACTGCGGAAAACATTTACTGGTGGCCGTAAGAACGGCTTGATGAAGTAAATGCGTCCGTGGGAGACCGAAGCGGCTAGTCGCTTCCGTGGGTCGCGGGTGAAAGTAAGTCGGAGTGAGCGCTTCGGCTAAATCAGCCTAATTGCGCATGTTGTTACAACTGCTGGATCAAAAAGGCCTGGGAACCTCAAACCGACAGCGCCTGCATTTGCCAGGATATGTCTCTTAATTGTATGGCTCTTGTTATTGTTTTTACTCAAGAATGGATGAAAACAGGATGCTTACATTGGAGCACTTGCGTGTGGCTCAGTCCCAGTCAATGACTGAAATCGCTGCCTCAGGTAGAACCGAAGCAGCTGTCTACGGGCTGTCCAAGGCTCCGATGAGGTCAACCATATGCAGCCTGGATAGCTCTTGTTAGATGCCTGCGATAGTGCTGGTCTTTGCTGAAGCGGATTGTGTGGACGAGACAAAAAACAAGTGGACAGTTTCAAATACGTGCAGTGACTGAAGAGTGTATGGATATGCCAGAGAGATGGATGGACAGGAATTGAGAAATTTGACACTGTACATGGCCAGTCTGTGTAATGCAGTGGGTAGGAGTGCTTGTCTAAGAGTATGTGGTAGGTTAAACATGTGGAAACCTCAGTTAATTTTTGTACAGTATCACAGCACGAAGGAAGGGGGGGAGGGTGGCGCCAAGCATAGGGAAAAAATGGGATGTGCTGCATTCACGACAGTTGGAAATCCCCCCCAGTCAGTGATCAGTAACCCATTCCAGCCCCCCTCCCCCCCCCCCACCCCAGGGAATGATTAGTAACTCCATGCCCCCTCCCATTAAACATTACAATCAGTTTGGATGCAACTTGGGATATGGGGATGCAAATTCTCTTATCTGGAGCACTTTACACTCCTTTTTTAATTTTTTCATTTTAACAAAGTATTAATTTATATAGCTGGATATAAACGGAAGTAATGCAGGCTATGTGCCTTGCACTAGTGTACATTGGCAGTGCCCTATCTGAGAATCAAATCTGCAACCTTTCAGTAACAAGACCAATTATTTGACTGTTGTACTACACTATCACCCCACAGTCCTGGTTTTCGACCAACCAGCAGTTGGGATTAACTGGTGATTCCAAATTCCCGTTCCAATTACTGGCCCCAATACAAGTCAGTGAGAGAGTCGGAACAAAAAATCACCCGTGGAGCACTAGTGCATCACACAGAATGTTTTCACACTGGAGTGTCTGTGAGACACGGGCTGCAGAGTCATAAAGAACGCATTTTTTCAGAAGGATAAGTGAAGTGTTTGCAGCATACCTGCTTTGCTTGCAGCACGTGCCTTAGAGCAGCCAGCATCTGCCAGAGACCCCCCCACCCCACCCCACCCTCAGTGGGGGGGCTCTGTCTTCACTCTCTCTCGGCTGCTGCGGCACCATCTGCTCACAGGTTAGAGAGAGAGAGAGGGAGAGGTAGGGAGAGAAAGAGGGAGGGAGAGAGAAAAAGAGTGATTGAGAGCAATGAACATTTCTCAAAATCGTAAAGTCACCGGGCGGTGAACAGTGTGTTCCAGCCCCGCTCCATAAAACACCGCCTTGTCTTTTCAGCTGTGCTGTGGCCAAAAAAAAAGACACTCAACCATTGATGCCATCCGGTATGACAGCACCTGAATAGAAATTATTTCTTTCTCTGTGATGATGGCAGTGCAAACAGTGTTACAAAACAGAATCAGAAACCCTGCCACAGTAAAACTGTTAGACTGTATATTATATATATTTACCATATGAAAGGCAGTGAATGTTTTTTTTTTTTTTTTTTTTGCTGCAAATAACGGTTAAATAGCAGGCATATTTCTTCAGGAATAAATATTGTCAGCTTTGGATGTACAGTGTATAATTTAAATGTATGTATGGCATACTGAAAGCTGCATTTTGTCTTGCCTCCTTGTGGCAACTCACTCCCACATGTATTATAAAGGAAAGCAGAAATTGAAACCGTTTTTCTCCGCTACAAAGAAGTAAATGCATGTGGAATAAGAGAACTGTGTAGTCGCTAGCTCCGGCAGTGCCAACATTTTCACTCTGGCTGATGACTTCTATCGCAGGGGTAATGGGAGCCTCTAATGCGTGCGCGCTGATGAAGGTCGCCGGCAGTCTGGAGATGCCGGGTCATATATCCTTAAGGGAAATCGTGAATAACCTGCTGGGCTGTAAAACAGTGGGTTATTGGTAGACGGAACTGGGATTTGACAGGAGTATAAACTTTTATGGGAGGCAGAAAATATCAACCGTCTAATGTTTTAATTCTTCAGCCAGAATTCAATTTAGAGGGGACGTGATATGCAATATCCAATTGTGTGGTCCTTTCTTGGCTATTTCTGAGATTTTGATTTGCATACGCTCGTGGTCCTTGACCACCGGAGGAAATGTGTTGTTAGTGGCCACTTTGCTTTTGGAGAAACCAAGCAGAGTGCAGAAATTGTGGACTAAAGGGTAACTTCACCACAAATTTAATACAGTATAAAACGCTTTGGTACTCTTATGTCAGCAAATTTAGAGTCTGCCCGAAATTACAAAGATAATTTAATCTTATATATTTAATCGTAAAACTGAATCGCTCCCTTTCCACCTCCATGCTAAAAGAAGATCCTGTTCGTCTGTAATGTTGTGAGTAGTTAAAACAGTCTGTAATGGGATTACCGGCATCCTGAAATTGCTTCGTAAATCTGTTTCACCAATTTATTGCCGCTATTTAGACCTTAGAGAAACTGCTTTCACTGCGTGTTTGGCAGTGGGAGGGTGGGTTGGATGTAAATGTGAGTCAGATATCAGGACGCATTGGTGTACCTGCTGCACTGACCAAGAGTGAAGGGCAAAAGGGCTGAAACATTTGGGCCCTGCATCAACAAACGAGCGCAGAGGATTTTAATGCCCAAAAGGCACAATACCTGTCTCGGCGTGGGCGCTGGATACTGACATTGATTTATGAAGAAAAAAACACAACCGACAACTGGAACGAGATTAGTACATCAAGGCAAATGATTTGGGCTGTCAAACGGCTCCACAGATTGGTTCCCAGAAAAGAAATCGCGGCTTGATTTTAAATATGCGGCGACAGAGGTTGCTGCAGTTTGAGACCGGCTCGACATATGGTTGGGCATTTCAATGAGAGAGCAGAAAAGAACGCAATAAATCAATTTTGGCCTCGTACTCAGTTTGCACTGATGCGATGCTTAGGCTCGTTTTCATTATCCACTTTGTAGCATGCTGCAGGCTAATGCACATACCCTGTCTGTTGCACTTATTATGGCTATTGGCAAGTAAGGCTGTTTTTTGAACAATGCTAACTGATGTTTTTGTCAGTTTGTCAGTTTCCTTACAGGCTGGTCTTTAAACATAGGATCAACCCTAACCCTAACCCTAACCCTAACCCACTTGTTTAGGGCCACCAAAACCCTAGGGCTGGCCCTGGGTATTATAGTGTACATGGCTCCCCTGTGCTATCTCAGTGTTTAGAGCTGAACTCCAAATCCGCAGTGATAACCCCACCTGGCCTAAAAAGTTGTTGAGAAAATAACTGCCTTACATTCCATCAGATTGTGATTAATGTTTCCATCCCTGTGTTTTCTCTTCAAAAACATTTTCTGCCCTCATGGTTTGTGCACAAACCCCCTCCTTCCCGGTCCCCATATTCATCCAATCAGGGGTACCTGTCATTATCGAACTCGCTGGAGCAGGAAGACCGAAGAGACATCCTCAGTAATGTCTGAAATTCCTTTTGCGCGGGTGACACTTGCCTGTAATTGGGAAGCACGGACTCGTTAGGAATCTGACCTGAACTCCATCAGCTTGGGGAAGAGCCGCGCTCCGTGTTTACCGGTCTCGGCGAGCGATTTCTTCAAATTGCCAAACTTTCACGAGACGCGCTTTCATTATAGACCACTCTTCCGCTTGCCATAATCGAGGCTTGAATTAGGGACATGTTCTGACGTGATTGAATTGTTTCAAGGCTCATAAACAGGAGATACGACAGGTTGTTGCAATATAAACATGGCAAAACAAGATTTGTGCGAGATCTTTTTCTTATAGGCCATATTCTTTTTTTACATTTTTTATTTAATTGCATATGATATGAACCAAACATTTTCCACCAGCTATTACAAAAACAATATATGAATAAATAGTTTGTATGTGTATAAACAGTATTGAGGTAAAATATTCATAGCTGTATTTTTATTATTCTGTAACTTGTGGGACCTACACATTGTCAGAATTATTGATGTATATTGACAGTGAGTTTTAAAAATAGTGTTTTATGTTTCTCAGTGGTCAAAGAGCCAACAGTATCTCTACGTTGGGCTAGCTTGGCCCATCGGTAGTTGAGCTTTTAATTATAGCTCAGACTCCGGTAGCTCTGGGGGGGGGGTGTCGATTGGGGGTGCTTTAAAATGCTGTCTTTTGTATCTGTATTAATCTGCACATATGGATTTGTCTACTATGCCACTTGCGGTTGTGATGTATGAGATATGCACACTTTTCAGATGGGAACAGATTCCCATGATGCATTGCCCTTGTTGGTAAGTGGTGGGGGTTGGTATTTAGAGTTCTGTTCTGAGCTGCATCAGTGACCGCTTTTAATGGATCTGGGAGATTTATACTATAAGCCCCCCAAGTAGACGGAACCATTATATTCCTAGAGTCACGTCAGCCATGTGCTCCCCCTGGAAATTTGAATCGAGGGGGTGGGTGGGGGTTGGTGGGGGGGAGGGGGAGGGGGTGTAGAACTGAGTTTCCATTATTCATATGCTTATCAGGCAAACTTGCCCAGGACGGCAAATATGACGTGCATCATCTGTTCATAAGGCAGAATGTTTGCTGGCAGGACTCCGTTTATGTACCGCTCAACCGCTGAGCTCAAGGTTAGCATGGCAGTACCACTCCACAACCCTTTCCCTCCCCCAACCCTGGGATTCAAACCTGCAACCCTTCTTGTTGCTGCCCCCTCCCACACCCGGTTACTTCAATCTCTCACACACGTCCACAGCCCTGCTCTCTATTTTAGACAAATCAAAGCCTACTTGCCCATCTCCTCTCATTCAGGTTAATTAATGTAAATTGTTATAGAAATGGACGGGAAAAATTGTTGTTCCTTAGTGGTGAGGACGTAAACCATGTTTTTATTTTATTGTGTGTTTTCACATTCACAGCGTGGCCTCAGTCTCTATCCCTGACTTGGCTTTTCCACAAAATATGAAATGAACCTGCTGCTCAGGTCCCTAGATGTAGGGGAGGGTCCTCAAAGCACTCGTGATCCGCAGTCTAAAACTGAATCCGGATCCCTCCAGTACTGGCAGTGGCCAGATGTCCCAGGGTTCCCAGCTGCCCCTATTGGTGCCCTTGGCATAGTTTCAGTTTCAGGCAGCAGGATTTTTCCTGGGCCTTGTCTGAAGGACTTTTCCTGCCGGGTTGGTTACTTGCGCAGCAGTGACTGCGCAGCCGAGCCGATGGGCTGCAGATGGGCTGTTAGACAGTGTTAGATTCCTGAAGTTTATTTTCGGCCCTGTGCTCCAGCTTGTCTTCAGGATTCATCCCTTGTGGTGTATTATTTTGGGTGGAGGGTAGCGTCATTGACTCCAGACCGACAACAAGTCGAGGGAATGACAGGTGCAGTGACACGATAGTGCAGTGGATAGTACTGTTGCATCACAAGTCCCAGGTTCGAATCCTGGCCAGGGGAGTTTGCATGTTCTCCATCTGTCCATGGGGGTTTCCTCCCACAGTCCAATGACATGTAGGTTCAGCTAAGTGAAGACTCTGTCTGCGTGGTAGTAATAACTCCTACAAGAGTTCAGTTTAAACTCTTGGAGAGAGATAAAAGATCAACTCCCAGGAGAGTGGCTTAAGTTGGGATAGATTATATTGGATGATCACACATGTACACTCCAATTGAGTTCATTCTAACTGCCAGTTGTTTACTCCAAAGGTCAAAATTTGCTGTACAAGCATGCCGATCTGCTCTCTCCCAAACTAGAGGATGACATTGCAGCAATGGAATTTTGACATGAAAATAAATGCTTACAAACTTGTTTAATCGTACCTCAACATGCAGCAATACAGTTGGAGAACAACTATCCTGTTTCTATCCTATTGTATCCTCTTCCTATTCTATTGCATCCTCTTCCTATCTGGACATATCCTCTTCCTATCCTATTCTAACCTCTTCCTTTATTTCTGTGGTTGCGTGAACCATAAATCCCCACAATCTCCTTTTTGGTTCTGTATTTCACGTGGAAGCTGTGCCCTAGGGGGCAACCCGATTTCAGTCAAACATTTTCATCCGTCAAAACTGTGCAACACTTAAGCTGTTTGCTCCACGATTGTGCGTAACACAATGCGTAGCGCAGCCTACCCACGTAAAGGTCACTCGCTGGATTTTGTTGGGAAAAGAGACGGACGGCTCTGATGGGTTTACCTAGCTAGGATAATTTGATTATGTTAGTGTATCTGGCAGGATTGTTTTTGTATGATTAGGTGTGATTCCAGTGCTAGTTTGTACTTGGTAGGATTCTTGCTGCTGAACAAGCTTACTCTACAGGGTTGGAGTCCTGATCGATGTGGTCACTTCTGGCACTACGATCCTTACTTCACTCTAGTGTTTCTTTTGCGCCTCTACATCATGAAACCTATGCACTTGTTGTACGTCGCTCTGGATAAGAGCGTCTGCTAAATGCCTATAATGTAATGTAATGTAATGTAATATTCAGGAGCAGTCTAACCAGAATGGGCATGCGGAGATGGGATCTACCACTGCACTTCTCCATCTCGCTGCTCCTCGTCTCGGTAGGGAGACCTGGCTTTGACCATGAGCTGGCATGGCCTCGTTCCGCCCGCTCTGTAATCCCTCCGGCGCTGCAGGGGGGGGCCGAGGGCTGTGTCAAAACTTCACGCCAGTGTTCAGGGAAAAGTCTTTCACTTGCTTGTCTCTTCCCGATGGCTTTGTGACGCCACTCCTGAGCGCAGATATGCTTGCGTTGGGGAAGAGGGGGCGATTCTCACCGTCACATCTGAGAACCCTCTCGACTTGCAAGCGTACGGTACCCTGCTAGCGGCCTGCCACGGGCAAAGCCGACGGTCTGCCAGCATTTATTAAAAAAATAAACAAAACGGAGCTTACAGTGGTCCGATAAAGGACAGCTGAGGTGAGAACTGAGAATCGGCTGTTAAGACCGGGAAGGTAAATTGTTAAATATTCCTCCCACGAGAAGACGGCTGCAGTGCCGATTCGCACAGCTGGTATCGACAGCGGGCAAATAGGTACTTGCTTGCTGAGTTCTTTACCAAGTGCATGTTGAGTTTTAGTGGACGTTTCTGAACTTGTATTTTTTTAATATTATTGCAGCAGTTGTGCTTATTATGTGCTTCTGCTCTGCCCCGTGAATGCAGATGTCAGGCTTGCTAACTGGACTAACGAAGACCAAGCAGTGAATAAATCATTAAATTGAATCATTGCAATAGGCCACGTACAATGGTGGGAGGGTGAGCAGAAGGGTAACTAAATATGAAGACTAATAGGTCTTCAAGTGGAGATTACAGTACTGTGCTGAATTTCTCAACCTCAGTAACTGTATTTATTATTTCAATGTTTTCTCAGAATAATTTCTTCTGTACAGCCTTTGCTCGTTACCTTAGTGCTGTGAATGCAGTTCTCAGGGGTACAGGAATGACCTTCCTTCATAAAGAGAATATCTTTCAGTATTTATCTCTTTCATTGTCAATGTTTATCTTTCCTTAGAATGAGCCCCGTGTCTCAACCTTGGCATCAATCTCTTCGAATGTGTATTTCTTTTTTTGTTCCCTGTGAGAAATAAATGTGAATGTTGTGGGGTTTTTTTTTATCCTGATAATGGTGGAATGAAATTGTGCTTCAGTTCCTGGGGTTGTGGCTCATGGCAGTGCCACAGGCTGCAACACTGAGAGTAATTTAAGTCATGGGGTAATATACCCAGTGTACCCAAACACATGCATCAGTTTTATAAAGCCTAATATCACCGCTCCGCCAGAAATGCAACCTGAGTGACAAGCACTGTTTTTCAGTGATTTTGTTTCTCCAAAAATAAGTATTTTAAATGACCTTTTTATTTATTTATTTATTTATTTATTTATTTATTTATTTATTTATTTATTATTATTATTATTATTATTATTATTATAAGTTGAAGTAGCAGCTTCATTGTTATGTTATTTCTTTTTCAGATTGTTTTCTTCCACTGTGACTTTCAAGCTCAATTTAGCAAAATGGATTAAAATGTGTATCACAGGAGCAGCAAAACATCAAGATCATAGCTGCAGAACAGCCAGTAATGGTACATTTGTATTAAGCAATAAAGCCGTACTAAAATATGCTATATTAGCATACGCATAGTGTGTTGTAAATCCTGGAGAGCCGAATAATGGTCAAACAGAGCAGAACTGCTTTTTGTCACAGTGTTCACATGGTGCCGAATGGTGATCCGTAAGGGCAACATTATCTTGCATCATGGTATGATATGCATAGTGCTTAATAAGCTTCCATTAACCCCATGGGAGCAGTATAGCAGTGTAAGGTTTCGCTCGGGAGTTTGTTGTGGTGGGAGGCTGAATACTGGGCATACTGTAATTCATTTCCAAGGTCTGGGAGCAAGGTAAAGTCCAGAGAGGTGTCTTTTTTTTTTAGACTTGGTCCGAAGACAGTGGATTGGCAGCTCTGACTCCATTGGGGAGGTATATCAGGTACTATCTAACCACCTTTAAACATTCTCACTTTACACCTTGGCAGGACTTGCCTTGGAAAGGCCTGAGGGAATAAAAGGAGTCAATGCCTGCGTGAAAGCTCCTTTTGACCCAATTTCATTTGGCTTAACTGTCTTGTTCATCTGACATGGAATATCAGGGGGTTCGATAGTCGCAGAAAAAAAGGTGTTACCCTGCTGGATCACATTTAAATCAACAGCTTCCCTCTCCTTCTCATATATATATATAGGACCTGTGACAAAATCAATACCTATTAAAAATGTATAGCGATATTCCACTATAAGTCTCTTTAACGTTTTTTGGCCTGAAAGGACTATATGAAATGCCAAGACCCCGGGAGGCATGCTATATCCAGAAAGTATATTTGTTGAATGAGTTATGCTAATGGCATTTCCCTATGGTCGCGGCATAAATCCTCCAAGTAATTTCTGAAGCACAAATTCAGCTCAGACCCAGCCAACTCAAGTGGGACTGAACGGAGTCCCTTTCATGGCAAACTTAAAAGCCGTTATTATTTGCCTGTACATCTTCTGTGATGAAGCACTGTAAACAAAAAACCCACAGGAAAGGCTCACGACCCCGCCACTGTGAGCAGAAACCAGTGGAGCTTCGTTTGTTTCTGAAACACTGAAAGCTGAATTTGCAAGCAGTTTAGAATGGCGCAGCTTGCAATCTACAGCTCTTCTGAGAATGTGGCTCACCTGTGCTCGTGTGCAAATGGGGGGGGGAAAGGGGTGGTGGAGGGTCGGGGGGGGGGTCTCTTGATTGAAATGACTTGATCAAATCCAGCATGTCAAATGTCTATCATTGCACATGTAATGTGAAGATCTTCCAGGAACAAAATAAATTCCAACCAGTCAATTCTCATTTGAACGTCTGTCTCAGTAGGAGGGACAGCGGAATGTATAACACATTCTACTCAGTTGGATGGAATTCCATGGAAACCCAAAAAGGAGTTTAGTCCATTTCTGGTCAGTTATGCCTCCTGAATTCCCCCCCCCCAAACATGCGCCAGCCCCCCAAAAAAGTCATAAACGAATAAATGCATGCAAAAAACAATTCAGTGACCAGACTGACGAAACAGCTGCAGCGCCATATTGTCCTCTGTAATGACTGGATTTTCCAGGTGAGGATGAGATATACGAGCTATTCACCTCCATTACTGTTCATTTGCTTGGGGTGCCACGCATATAGATTAGAGCAAGGGTGTCCTATTGCCTCCAGGAAGGTGTTACAGCAAAATGAGACACTTAAATTGGCATTCTAATGGACTAAGTGAATCGGAGAGGAACAGTGCAGCCATTGTTAGGTCCATGTGCAGTATTTTGGCAGATACCCTTGTT
The DNA here is from genome assembly GCF_018555375.3 of Anguilla rostrata. Lineage (NCBI taxonomy): Eukaryota > Metazoa > Chordata > Actinopteri > Anguilliformes > Anguillidae > Anguilla > Anguilla rostrata. Next base: position 8,811,247 of record NC_057949.1, read on the forward strand.
AGAAGGATCGCATGGTCGTATAATTGTGAGGGAACTGGGCTTGTATCCCAAAGGTTGTAGGGGTGTATCCTGGCTTGGGTGCTGCTCTTATAGCCTTGAGCAAGGTACTTAACCTGAATTGCCATAGTTTAAAAAATCAAAAGCTGTGTTAAGTGGATTGTATGCATAAAAAGTAATCTATACAAATCACTTTGCATAAGAGCATTGACCAAATGGCTAAAATGTATATGTTGTGTTTAACGCCATCTAGTGGAAAAGGAAGAGTATTGCCATTACATTGCAGGAGCTCAAACTGAATGCATGTGTAATAGTGATTGTCAATGAGTGAGTATGTAAATGAGTGTGTGAGTTTGTTGGCGACTAGGTGAGTACTTTCTGAGTGAGCGTGCATGAGCACGTAAACAGGTGGGTGATTAAGCATGTGAGCAACTGATGTATCCATTTGGGGCTGCAATAACCTCGATACTTCAGTTTCCATATGGTGTTACATAAAGTGTGGCACCTCGTGAATGAGAGAATGAATGGAATTGTTATTACCTCTCAGGGGAACGTTTGTCTTGCAGCATCGCGCAGGATGGCGCACTATAAAAACCCAACACAACACTAAACACATGCACTGTACCTATAAAGCAGGATAAAGTGCAAGTGCAAAGACAAATGCCAGTTGCTAATGGGGCAGCAAGCAGACAGACAAAGAAAAAACTAGCCTGAAATGTAAAGAGGCTAATTATTTCAAGATAGTGGACTGTGTACACAGTCTGAATGTCATTGGCATGAATGAGGATCATTTAAATGGGGCCCCACATGGCCTGAATCAGTGAGATAAGCACGGGGAGGTGAGCTCACGTAATCTTGTGTTCCTTGGACGTGTTTCACTCTGTACGAACGGACTGTCCACTGTTCAAAAAAGGCACGCCGAGAGCAACAGTTTACACTCTCCTCCTCTCTCTTCAAAATGAGCCACCATTTTGTGCATAATTACAATAATATTCCCACAGAGCCAGCTAATGTCAGTGTGATTATTTAGGCAGAAATAGCAACAGCTGGTAGGTGTGATGAATATTTATTTTATTCCAGTAGAAAACTCACCAGTGGGTGTATTTATTTATTTATTTCTTTATTTAACTTTCCATTTTCTACTGGTGATTGTTGTCATGTACCCACCTAGTGACACAGCCTCTGTATTCTAGTCTGTGTTTAAATAAATCAATCATTAACACTTTACTAGTTAGGTTACACATTCTTTATCTTGAGCGTAAGCAATACCATTATACATCATTAAATATACATTGAAATACTTTGTCCAACATGAATATATTGGTAAATGAGTTATAATGGATGTGGGCACAGATACTATAATTTAATCATGTTAGACCATGCATCAGCACAGTATTTGTATGCTGTGTTAAGCAGCTGAATGTATGCTTAAGTGAACATTTATAAATGTTTTATAAAGACTTTTTATGTTGTGTTACTGTACATTAACATATTTTTTGAGGAATAATCGGGTAATATATAGTTGTACAAGATGCTTTTTAGTACCTTTGAGTGTATTTTCTTGCTTTAGACCACACTCTCCCAGATTCTCATGTACTAGCCATTGCACAGCCAGAAGAATAGAACATCAGAAACTTTAAATGTGTGAAACATCCTTCGTCGCACACAAAAATCACCTGTGGCAGTTGAAAACATGCACTAAATCTGAAATTATATTAAAAGCCATGAAAGTGAGCTATTCCTTTAGACCTCCCAATGTTTAAACGTGTAAGTGCTAAACTTAGAGCTGGCACCTACTGAAGTAGTACTGGCACCTACTGAAGGCATGAACAGCGCTCTCTTCACAACTGTTATGGTGTAATCCACAATGTCCTGGCACTGGAATATATGATCTTATCCAAGTTTATCACTCAGTGTATCATCCAACATTCTTGTAGATGCTTTCTTAGAACAATATTGTTGTAAAGTTGCAATTCAGAAGACAGCATGGGTCAATAGAACAACACTATGTTCAACAGTTTTTAGTATTTATAATAAAAGAATGTTATAGTTAACTGTAAATATTTAATTACAGCTTCCAGTCGTGTGCAAATTTCATCCATGGATAGAATAAAGACAGACACAGACACGCGCGCGCGCGCCCACACACACACACACACACCACTCACACATGCATGCAGAGGCTGGTGAATAGTATTCATATATGAAGCCAAGTTAATGGTCGAATCTTTATCTATAGCAATACATACAGTAATTTAATGGAACACCACTGAAAAAACATATTCGGATTAAGTCATTTATGCATCTATTGTTTATTAAGCAATCAGAAAAGCTTGAAGCTTTTATTTGAATTTGCTGCCACCTAGTGTTGAACATCACGGCCTCCTCTTTCGTCGCCGCCTCCTCCCTGCCAACTTGCCGCCGGCCGCTCGCCACCATCGCCACTCGGCCCCGCCTATCATCTGAGCCACAGGATTGTCACCTAGCTGACACTAAATTGATTCACGTGAACATTCACTGACTGATCATTTAAACCTACACCTTGAGCCGACCAGAGGAGGAATGGGTTCTGCCCTCGAGTCTGGTTCCTTCCAAGTTCCTTCCTTCCGAGTTTTCCCTTTGCACTATTGCCTTAGGTTTGCTCCTGTGGGGGTTTAGGCCAGGGTTATCTGTGAAGCGCAGGTGACAATTGTCTGTGAAATGCGCTATTCAAAAATAATTTAGATTTTATTTGATGACGACTAGTTTGTTACAAACCGTAATAGCAGCACCTCACCACAAGAGGGAGCAAAACTGCCACTAATGTCGCTACACTGCAGATTTTTTATTTATTTATTTATTTATTTATTTATTTATTTATTTATTTACTTATTTATTTTAATCAAAATGTAACTATGATTAGAACACACGGACGACAAGTGGAAACTTTCGGTGGCCCTAAATCAGACATCCATGGGAAATCGGAAAGTGCTGAAAAACCCCTCACCATTCGGTAATATTTCCCTACGTTTTAGAATATAACCTTGCGTCTGCAAACTAGCCGTTTTCAGCTTTCTCTTGATATGCCACAGCGTCCTGACAGTTAGGCAATGTCCCATATATGATAAAAATGTATTCCCAGCTTAAATATCAAATCATTGGAGATCAGTTTTTCCCCTACACAATTTGATAAGTTCATGCTCTCAAATTTATACGGTCGCTCATATTACATTAACCACGATCTATTATGACAGTGCTTACCCATTTGGAATAAATACGAATGTTCTCGCGTTCTCCTTTCACACCAGTGGAAAAACATGAATCACGCGAACAAATTTTTCAGGCATCACGTCGTAAAATGTTTTGATAGTGGCAGTTAACGCCGCGTCAGGTTAACTGCACTGACACGACCTTGTTGTGTCAATAACGGCTGATTCATTCTTTATTCGCGGAAAGCGCTGGAAACACCCGGGCGTTCAATGTTCACTGACTGTGTACTTTATGAACTGAGCCACCAAATGCTGCCAGGGACCCGCTCGTTTCAGTTTTACTGACGGGGTGCCAATGGAAGCATATGCGCTTTGCCAAGCAGCTCCGTTCAGTTAGCTACAAGTATGCTCTTTCCCATTTAGATACGATTTAAGCTACATTTTTGAAAATAATCCCAATTTTTGAATAAGTTTTAAAAAGCAGTAAGATAAATTTCATACATCCATCCATTATCTATACCCGCGTATCCTAGTCAGGGTCGCTGGAGCCTGTCCCTGCATGCACTGGGCGAGAGGCAGGAATACACACTGGACAGTTTGCCAGTCCATTACTGGCCACACACACCATTCACTTACACACTTATACTGTACCGCACACTGGGGGCAATTTAGAATCTTCGATTAGCCTATCTACATGTTTTTGGACTGTGGGAGGAAACCCAGAGGAAACCCATGCAGCCATGGGGAGAACATGCAAACTCCACACAGAAAGGCCCTGGCCAGGATTCGAACCAAGAGCATTTTTGCTGTGAGGCAACAGTGCTACCCACTGCGTCACCGTGCCACAAATACATTTTAGCTATAGCTCAAGACCTGGAAAAAAAGGGAAATAATAAAAAATAAAATGTTATATCTTACTCTTCCATTTAAAAAATGAATTGTAGGCCTGCTGAATAGGTTATGGAAGCCTTATTGTTCTAGTCCATGGATGAGCCCCACGGTCCTGGTTCGATTGCAGGGTGAACTGGTGTAAACCTCACACAGGACTAAGAAGGGTTCAGTCAGTAGGGATCCGTACCGCTAAGTGGATATGTAGCAGTGTGGTCGCAGCCCTTGGGCCGGTCCAGTCGACCCCAAACAGAATCCATTTGTAAGCCTTGTTTTAGGAGGGTCATTTATTGCAAGCCCTGTGACCACAAACTCATTTTAATGTACATGGTTGATATGTCAATATATGAAACTCCTCAGTTACGTTGTTTGAAATGCTGCTGACATTTTCAGACTTCAACTCGAGTTCTTTGAGTTGTGATGCTTTCTGGCAGTTTAATTTTTTTTTTGACAGCGGAGATGATTTTTCACAGTTTCACGATCTTCTCATTTTCACAGTCCTTTTCTTAGCCAGTGGTAAAGCAGCCTTGAATGATGCTATTGTTGCATTTCTGTATTTAAGCACGTGTGCTGTTTATCGCCATTGATGCAGATTTCAGTTCTTTTACTTTTTTCATTTTCAAGTCACTTGTGCGTGAACCTTCTGTACCTTTCTGAACTGTATCCTTTTGGTGAAAACTTTTTCAATACTTGCACTTAACCACACTGTTTCCTCGACATAGTAAAACATAGGGGTTTCCCGTTGAATTCCGTGAATTCAGCATCTCCAGCAATGGCTCACACCCTTGTTCCAGCTATGTCCACTATGCCCACCACCAGCATCCCACCAACCTCCTCCCATGCCCCACCAACCTCCCCCCATGCCCCAACAACCTCCCCTCATGCCCCACAAACCTCCCCCCATGCCCCACCAACACCCCCTCCCCCATGTCCCAACAAGCTCCCCCCATACCCCACCAATCTCCCTTGTTCCTCTACCACCCACTCCCCTCCCCCTTTTTGTACTCCTTTTTCTGCCAACCAAAAATACTTCCTCTTCAGGCCTGCGTGTAGCAGCCTTTCATCTGCAGTTTACTCTGGGCCTCGTGCGTCAGCGCTGACGTCAATGGAGCCGGCCGGGGGCTCCTGCAGTAGGTGGAGGGCTGTGTGGGTGGGCCGCACCAGCCGGCATGAATGAGTGAGGGGAAAAAAACTGGCAGCAGAAACATCAGCATTGTCTGACAGCCAGGATCCCTGCTCTGCTCTGCTCTGCTCTGCTCAGCTCTGCTCTGCTAAGCTCTGCTCTGCTCTGCTCTGTGCCACACTGGGTTGTGTGACCTCCTGCTGGTCGCTGACAGTTGCTGTTGCGCTCTTCGCAGGTGCACGCGTGTGCTTGGATGTCCGTGTGCACGTGTGTGTGTGTGTGTGTGTGTGCATGTTTGTGGTTGTGTGGTTTTCAGTTCCTGTGTGTCTGCACATATGTTCATGTGGCTGAGTGTGCGTGTGCGTGTGTATATGTGTGCACGTGTGCACGTGTGCCTGTGTGCATGTTTGTGGCTGTCTGCTTTTGAGTGCCTGTGCATGTGTGTGCATGTGTGTCTGCAAATATGTGCATGTGGCTGAGTGTGTGTGTCAGTGTTTGACTTGTTCAGCCTTCCCTCCACTGGGCCCCCACAGTGTTAAAGCATATTTGGTGGGGGGTTGGGTGGGTGACACTGGGCTGGCTGTTTGTACAGAGGGGCTGTTTGGAGCATGTGGGGGTGCAGATTTGATGCCAGGATAACACACAGCGTAGAGAATCTGTGGGCTGTTTAAGGGCCAGAATTCACTCACTGCCCCCGCATCACTGCATGGGAGAGTGCAGTGCTGGGCTGTGTGTTCTCACCTGCACCCTCTGGGCTGAGGAGATTCAGGAGGGCTTCTGCTCTGCAGAACGTTTCCCTGTAGAAATGAATCGGTACAGGCAGAATTACACCTTCAGCCAAACAAGCAAAACACCTCAGTTGTTTCCCAGTCACCAATCAAGTCTGTGTGTTTGAGTAAACGTGTTTTTGTACACAAGTGTGCTTGTGATAGACATTGTTGGTCTATTTATGTTTTGTGTATAGGTTTGTGTGTGTGTGTATGTGTGTGTGTAGGGGGAGGAGTTCCTGTTAATGTTATATCTTTACGTGATGTCCCATAACAGTTCTGCAAGTGACTAATTCTGTACACACGTGAGTTTTGAAACATCATAGGGGGTGAAATTAGAAAGAGCTGCAAAGAGTGCAAAATAAACAGCCCATCATTTATCTATGGAAGACATCACATGCCTAAAAAAACTCACAAACAACTGCACATACACATGTACACACACACAGTATAAACTCTGACACATACACGCAGACATGTACACACACAGTTACTTGGCAACCAGACAGAGTTTCTAAGAGACAGTGATGGGAAAAGGGAGCTGGTTGCTATGGCAATGACTGTGGCTGAGTCATCCGCAGTGCAGTGTGTATGCTTGCAGTGGGTGAAGCCCATGGCTCCTCTCAGTGGTGCTGGCATCACAAAGCCATTGAAAACCACTGCCACCGCAATGCCGCACCAAGACATGCATGACATGGCATGGCACCACATGACATGGAAAGAGCACCTTGAGGGTGATGTCTTTCCCTCAGAGTTCCAATGCGGAAATCACCTCAGACACTGGTCGTCAAGAAACACCAGCAGGTTCGACTGCCTTCATAACTGGAGCTCATGCCTAAAAATGCCCTAACACAGTGGTTCTCAAACTCGGTCCTGGGGGCCCCTGTGTATGCTGGTTTTCGTTCCAACCACAATTGCAATCCCAGAATTTGAACAAGATTAGGTGCTTTCATGTTTTAGATCAGGGATCCCCAATCTTATCCAGAAAGGGCCAGTGTGGGCGATGGCTCTACTAATCAACCACAAGAGTCTTTGATAAGCACCTTGATTTGTAGAATCAGGTGTGTGCACCCACACTGGCCCCCACAGGGCCCCCCAGGACTGAGTTTGAGAACCACAATATGCCAGCGCAAACAAACCGACTTTCCTTGGGCTCGGGGTGCTTGTCAAAAAAAATCCAGATAACACATTGTTCCCACTTAGTGAGGACAACAACTCCCAAGAATGGACTGCCAGTCCTCACTAAGTGGGCACAACATGCTGTTTGCTGCCAATATACTCCATGTCCTTCAGTTAGCCAGGTGTTTTCAAACTTTTGACCACTAGTGTGTGTGTCTGTGTGTGTGCGAGTAGCATTATTTTCAAAGTTTTTTGTGTGTGTGTTATTTACATCTCTAATATTACTTGAAATAGAATTCAACAAAAGAAAATTAGAATTTACATGCATGTAAGGCTCATCATAGTCTTAGATATCAAAGAGAACCAATGTTAAAAATGCAGATGAAGCACCATAGAAGATGTTTTGGTTGTGTCATCCTTGTGAACCGAGGGGACACAAAGTACTGAAAACATGGGTGCGAATAACTGTGGCACATCTTTTACTTCTTAAAACAATCTTTTGCTCAGAACAGTTTTATTGGCATACAATAATATAATTTTAGCATTTTCACGCGCAATTCAGCTTATTATATGTACAGCTAGCCTCAACACACATCCAATGATAACCGTGCAACCTACCTAAGATAATTATGCATTGGCCAGTTACGATTGTAAAAGTAAAATCGCTTGTTATCCACTCATTTCTTGTTATCCAACTAATCACTACCAAAGGAAAACATTTTAATGAATCATTATTAGTGTGACTACCTGCTGAATGAGATCTTGAATCACCTGCTCCATTTGATTGCCCAGTCATTATACATCCCCGATATTATCTCAGGTCAAGTCATGACTGGAAAGCTGTGCAAAGCTACTTAAGCCTCACCCATACCAAATTTCGTTTGACACATTTTCATATTTCTTCTCATGGAACTGCAGTGCCAACAAACTTTAATATAATGACGCCCTTGCCAGCGCTTATGAGATTCACCCAGCATGCTATAGGAGCTGTGCATTGTCAGTGGGTCTGCGGCCCCTAAGGCAGACTATAGCGGCGTGTCAACAGTGAGGCTGTGCTGTGAGGGAGTCCTTTGTAAGAAATGAATTAATGACTCTCGCTAAAAGCCGTGCCAGCCACAGATGAAGGACACCAGCCCTACACGACTCATTTGGCCCATGAATCATACCAACTGAGTGCGCATTTAACTCAAATAATGAATGCATGTTGGACGTGGGATGAAACACACACGTGTTTGGAACATTTATGAAATGTTTTGCATTACCTCGACATTCTATGAAAATGCATCTCAGTATAAGAATATGAGTTCATACATGTTGTAGCCTACGTACAGCACTTGCGCCGATGCTGGAGAACGCACTGAGCGTGCTCAGATGGGTTATGCCTGGAGAATGCACTGAGCATGCTCAGATGGGTTAAGCATGAAAGACACGCTGAGCATGCTCAGATGCTTTATGCCAGGAGAACACACTGAGCATGATCAGGTGGGTTATACCTGGAGAACTCACTGAGCATGCTCAGATAGGCTATGCCTGTAAGACACACTCAGCATGCTCAGATGGGTTATGCTTGTCAGACACACTGAGAATGCTCAGATGGGTTATGCCAGTGAGACACACTGAGCATGCTCAGGTGGGTTATACCTGGAGAACTCACTGAGCATGCTCAGATAGGCTATGCCTGTAAGACACACTCAGCATGCTCAGAAGGGTTATGCTTGTCAGACACACTGAACATGCTCAGATGGGTTATGCCTGTAAGACACACTGAGCATGCTCAGATTGCTTATGCCTGTAAGACACACTGAGCATGCTCAGGTGGGTCATGCCTGTAAGACACGCTGAGCATGCTCAGATGGGTTATGCCTGGAGAACACACAGGAGCATGCTCTGATGGGTTATGCTGGACAAGCTCTGAGGACAAATAATGGCTGTCACGTGACGCAAGTGTAGGTTATGCGCATTCATATATTGACGCATACACACACTGCAAAACAAATTATATTTTAAAAGGTGTGTATGTTTGCGCGGGTGCGCGCATGTGTGGTGAAATATAAATGTCCGTTTTTCACTTTCATATGCGTTCGCTATAATGTATTCATTATCAATTAATACACTGGGGGCGTATACACGTCATCTCACAAATATATTTGTTTATACCGGATACTTGTTTATACCGGAGAATATTAGAAAGGTTCCCTGGGTTCTGATGGGTGTATAACATTTCCCAATCTGTTGTGTGGTGCTCTGTGATTGTTGGGTGTGTGTGTGTGTGTGTGTGTGTCTCTAGGTGGGCGGTCGGGGAGCTATGGAGAGCTAACAGACTGCTGGTTATAAATAGAACCGCTGCCGAGCTTCCGCGCTCTCCGCGGCAGTTGTCACTAGATGCGCACTGCATACATAGCGAGTGTAAGGTAGTCCAGAAGAATGGTGCTGTGTTATTACAGTCTCACGACGCAGATATCTGGGAATCTGCAAAAGACGTGCCTTTTTACAGAGAGATTGTCACTCCACCTCTACCGCCGCCCAGACAGTTTAATCTAAAGCGTTTAGCTTGATGCGTTCGAGTCGTAACATGCATTTTCAGGAGAGATTTTCCCACAATTCTGTCGACGCCACCCGCTTATTCCAGCGAGACATGGCGAGATACACAACCCAAATCGGTTTCATCAACCTATACTGCTGACCGCAAGTGGTCAATAAGTTATTCAGAACGATAGACCACTAGACTAAATCTCACAAGGTACTGGACGTGCAACAGCCACATTGCACTGTGTAGATGGACCATGTTCATGTACTCGAATGTCATTATTCATTAGCTTGTTCAATTTCAAACAATGATAACATGATACTTCCATAATAATATAGGCCTGAATCTACTATAAAATGATACAATGATATTAGCCTACTGGAGGCAAAATTATAGGCATGAAGTCTATGATAAACTGACGAGTAAATGTGAGATCTGCAAACTGATGTATAACTCTATTCATAATTCTAGAAATATGCAAAACATTTGCATAGCACAGTGGCACATATACGTAGTTTTTCAGTGCTGAAGGATCTGCACCTCAAGCTTTAAAATTTTATTCATTCAATGTTTACCCGTTCATTTAGTGTTGATTACTGATATTAATGCATCTATCTCTTTAAATGGGATTGGTCCGTTTGTGTGCACGCGTGAGAGAGAGAGAGAGAGCGAGAGCGGGAACGAGAGAGAGAGAGAGCTTTGTGTGATGGAGCATTCAATGAATAGAAATTAGACTGTTATTTTGGGTTACATCGCTGCTCCTTTGTCGATTCAATTACGATTTCCCCTCAAGTATCCGTCTCTCTCCGATAGTCGGTAGGATTCAATCGCAATACCAGTGCTAAATATTTTCGACTTGCCTGGGAAATAAAGGGTTGGTCTCCTATTATTTGTCATTTATTTATATATTTTCTGATGAGGTCCGCAACGTTGTGGGAAACGTGATCTACCCTCATCAACCAAACGTGCGGACCATGGATTAACATACATGTATACTTTATAAGGTAAGGACAAATAAAAAACGCGACGTTTTGCTGTAGAATAAAGTGCATTGTTACTTAAATGCGCTTATATTTTTGGTAGCTGACTTGGGTAGGTTGCAGCAATATGATGAATAATTTTATTTTGGGCATGCTGTTACGTGTTTTGAAGGGTGTGTGAACTGAACGGACGTAAACATATATTTTTAGCAACATTTATAGATCATTATATAGCAATATGGGATAAGGGAACTGTGGCCCTACTGAATGCCATGTTGCATATCGTATGTCTTTGTCTTGTGAATTTGTTTGTCAGTCAGATTGACATGACGTTTTAAGGAATGCTAACATTACGTCTTTGCCTTGTTCAGCGCAGTGATGTAATCCCATTCATATTTGCTGACGGTTTATTCATAGCAAATTCTCGCCAGGCAGATAGAATTCATAAGTTGCTTAAACTTGCATTCATGGAAACTGATATTCAGCGCGATATGCCTTGATTCTGAATATTACATTAATTTATAAGTAATTCACATATTAAGAACCAATGAAAAGAGTGGCCGTACTCGCTTGATTCCCTTATGAACTCAGAATAAAGCTGCGAATTAACAAAATTACATCTTTCATGTCATTATGTTGTGTACTGGTAGTGGAAATGGATTTTCAAACCTGTTGGTGAAATTATTGATATTTGAATTATGTGATTTATTTTGGTGCCATACCTGATTATGGTAACACCATTACTATGTCATTCACGTTAACGTAAGCTTCTGATTTGTCTGCTTATCCATGCTGTCAACCGAATGGACTTCATTCTGCGAAACATGCTGAAGGAGGATTTAGCCTGATCGACCACTGAGAGATTTTGACATCTGAATGCAATATTTTGCATTTAGCAATATTCATTCTCATCGTGCGAATTTAACGCTGAGGCACAACTGCTTCACTATATATGCACTCCCATTTTAACACTTTAGCGTAGTCTTGTATGCTCACATCAGCACTGTAGGAGAGATGTGCATTCTCTATCACTGTTCTTTCTCATATTAGCAGTGTAGTTACAACTGTTGCCCCATGCACTCCCACATTAGCATTATAAGCATGTATCTATAGACCTGCAAGCGGACATTAGCATTTCACCACTGACATACGCGCTTACACAAGCACTTTAGCGCAGCCATTCATTCTTTCATTAGCTCTATATCACAGATGTGCATTCTGACTGTAGCATTGTAATACTGACATGTATGGCCTTTTTAGCACTGTTCATTCTCGCTTTAGTACTGTAGTTGGGTGCTGTTTGTTGTTTCTGTTGCATAGTGACGCATTCCCACGCTAACACCACTACTGCACTGTAGCACTGTAGCGTAGATGTTCATTCTCACATAAGTAGACACATGTATAACACGTACATTCTCATATTAGCACCATATCAAAGGGAAACATTCTGACACTAGCACTGTCCTTTCTTACATATACACAGCAGTCACAATTTTTTTTGTAACGGTGTGGCATTCTCATTTTAGGACTTTTCATTCTCACATTAGCACTGTGTGAAATGCATTCTTGCTTACGTGGTGCAGCATAGAATAGCATTCTCAGTTTGGATGCATAGATAGCAAGCGGCCAACTGCAGGACTCTTCTAGTCCCTTGTAACATTTGAGTTACTGGGGACTGGAAGTGTGAAGGTTCTGGACTGGTGCCGGCGTGGGCTTCACACCACCTTGTGTGACACTATGACAAGAATGGGACAGAGTCACAGCCCTGCTTGGAGGTCCAGTGTGCGTGGTTGAGACTGGCAGGGTCAAGGGGTCAGGGAGCGAATGGCTCCATCTCTGCCAAAGGTTCTTTAGGTGGTCTAACAGTCATATCATTCATTCTGAGACCACTGGGCTGCTATGCGGAATTATGGTTGCCATTCCAATTTGAGGAAAAACAAAACTGCTTGTGAGCAAAAGAGGATATAGAGGATAACTTTATCTTAGGATGAAGTTTCATACCCTGTCTATATACACGCACACGCACACACACACACAGAAATGAAAAATGAAACAAGTAGCGGTATATTTTAAGTTGTGATTTAAGAACCGGAAGGAACAGAGACATTAGCTTTATTATATGGACAGACAAATTTGGGTGACATGACTCATCCACTTTTTCTTGAATTGCACATAATTGCAGGAAAACTGAATGGACTGAAGTGATACTTGTGCGCAAGTCATCATGGGTAAGAACAGGAGTGCCCCTCCCTCTCAGAGCAGGAGATTTAAGCGCATGGCATGCTTCCCCTTGATGTCTTTTTTTTTGTTTTGTAATATTAATTGATCTGGTCTGTTGAACATCTGCCATTTGATGAGCTGAATGGAAAATGTTATATCAGAATTGTTTTTTAAACAAATATTAAAATTTTATTCTTTTCATGAAATCATTTACATAATACGTGTCTCAGTGATAACAGGCATATTGCTCAGTTCAGTGGTAGCATATTGTCTGGTTGTTTTAGCAGTTGTGTGAGTTTTAGGACAGTCCTGAAATCAGTCTACCAGGGAGTGAGGTCATTTTATTCCCACTGAGAGTTTATTTTTATTTTTATTTTTATTTTTACCTCAGTTGCTCACTTTTTTGGGGTTCAGGTTTGAATGGAATTACCCTCCTCCATTCAGCTTATGTAAATTGTTGAATTTAAACTATTCACTGTTTGTAATTGAGTTATAACAACTTATTCCATTTTTAAGTTGAGCCTGCTCAGTTCATTTAATAAGACCATCGAGATATACAAGTTAAGGATGAATGCTGATCAGTACACAGCAGTTGTGTTCCTTTGCATTTATGCAGTTAATGTATTAATGTGGTACCCCCTGTTCGGAGGGATGAACAGAACTGCTGGCTGGCAGAGGAGTAGGAGGGCTAGCTAGCAGGCATATGGAATAGGAGTGCTGATATCAGGTCAGGTTTCCCCCGTCCATAACCTTTATGAGCCAAAAGCAAAACTGATCCTGGGTCAGCACTCCTACTCTTCATGAATACAGGCCCAGTCCTCCTCCTAACCTGGGGAATATCCTCCTTACCACTTTCGTGTCAACAGCTACACAAAACGTTTGAATTCCAAATTTCATTTCTTTTCATTTGACTACGAAATGGTCTTGAGGACAGAATTCAGTCCAGCTTTGTAGATTGGCAGCTCATGAGTTTTAATATAGATAATTTAAAAATCTAGACTTGTCAAGAACACATGCACTAGTCATGCTCGTAATTTCTTTCCATTTATTTATAAATGTGACAGATGCCTGTATCCAAGGCAACGTACGAATCCAGTACAAAGCACTATTAACAGTTTAAATACCAACAACAAATATGGATGACTAATGGGCGCAAACCACTTTTGTCCTTATCTCTGACTCACAATTAGATATTTTTCCCTTTACAAACACAGCTTGAAGAGTTCAAAGATAATGGTAAATGGAAATGATTGTTTGTGCTGTAAAACTTGATATTTATTTGTACTTAGCTTCAAGGATACGTTTTGATTGAAATCACGGGCAAGTGTCAAATAAATGGCACCATAAATTTTCATGTTTTATGGCTACTTACTGTAATAGCAAAAAGTAAAATGATAAAATGGAAAGTGGGTTTGATAAAAGGTGCTTTCTAAGAGACACATTTCAAAGGAATATTCCAGAGGTTGCCAGCAGTCATCGCCAAGAGACTTTTCCTCAGAGAAGTGATAGCTCTCACCTGTAGTACTGTGCAGACTTAGGGCAAGGTTACCCAGTGCTGGTCCTGGAAGGCCATATGATCTGCTGGTTTTTGTTGTTTCTCAGAACTTTTAAAGCAGTTGATAGCACAGTTAACCCACTGCACCTGACGTCTTATGTCTAAACTGGCAGATGATTTTAATGATAAAACATAAACATAACACCAGACCCTGCTGCTGTCCGGGACCACAGTTGGAGACCCCGCCTCTAGGGTATGTAATAGCCTCTGGCTCCCAGGTGAATGAATGTGGGTTGAAAAAACTAAAGGGAGTGCAGAACATTGCCCAGTCCACCACTCAGAGAACGGAGATCAGAGACGGTCACTGAGCAGAGGGGGAGATAGACAGGAAAACGAAGCAGCCGCAGGAGTGAGTGAGTGAGTGAGTGTGTGTGTGTGTGGGTGGGTACATGCGCGTGTGTGTTTGGGGGTTGGCAGTGGCAGGGATGAGTGTGTGGGAGCTCTTAGGCTTGAGGACTCAGATACGCAGACACCAGAGCGGCCAGCGCAATCAGCGTGGGCCGCAATCAGAGCACGGCGGAGCGAGACGAGGGGGCGGGCTGGCATGGGATTCTGCTGGGGGGGGGGGGGGAGTGAGAGCCGTCTGGAACGATGGGGGTGATTTTCTGCCTGGTTTGGAAGAGTCTGGCAGCATGGATGGGTGTTGGTGGGCGATATGGACCAAATAGCAAAAACATATCTAGAGCAGGATTGGCCAACGCTGGTCCTGAAGTGCCGTAGGGGTTTGTTGGTTTTTCGCTTTCTCCTTAAAATCAGCAACTAGATCCCAGTCGAAGAACCAGGTGAGAGGAGTTAACTGGGTCATCCATTACTTTAATTGATCAGTTAATTGCTGAGCGACAACAAGAACCAACAGACCCTGTCCTTGTCCATGACCAGGGTTGGCCACCCCTGTTCTGGACCTTTTGGCTGAGGAAGCTATACACTGTGATGTTATATATGCTGCTTTGTATAATGTCAGTTCTGCTTAGTTACCATTGTAGAAAGTGAGGTATGCACACTACTACATTTTACCATCACTTATTTTCACTTATAGGCCCTGCCTACTGAGGGCTGTACTTAAAGAATGCTTACTCTTACGCTTACTCTACAGGGTTGGAGTCCTGATCGATGTGGTCACTTCTGGCACTACGATCCTTACTTCACTCTAGTGTTTCTTTTGCGCCTCTACATCATGAAACCTATGCACTTGTTGTACGTCGCTCTGGATAAGAGCGTCTGCTAAATGCCTATAATGTAATGTAATGTAATGTAATGACATCAGCATGTCACCACATGCACTACAGGATATCCTTAAACCATACCATGGTGCTAAATTAATAAAATGTATTATTATAAGATAAGGCTTGGAAAAGTGATGGATGGATCTGACCCATTAGTCACATCCATGTGTGTCAATTGCTCAATAAAAATAATTTTCATTGGTAGAAACCTACTTCCAGTCATTGTATTGAGGTAGTGCGGGCAAAGTAGGCTTTATTAAAGCTCTGATTGAATTGCATATGCCCTTAAACATTCCACGTGCATATGATTAAATCCAACCCATAGAATGTGAAGACTACACAGCTGGCGGAGGTACCCCAGTCAACCATAGAGGGTGTCGTTGAGCACCCTCGATCCTGGCCACAGCAGGCACTGGCACTAAGAGGCTTGAATCTGGCCTGCATGTTGCTTCATTGCACTAAAAACCACGCCTCAGATGGGTATGCCACTCAGGAGTCCCTGTTAAGAGATTCTCTTCTCAGAGTGCAGCCCAGTGCTTTATTTCCTGGGTCTTCTTTTCTCAGTCGCACCTCACAGATTCACGGATTCCAGATGGTCTCCAACACTGCATTTCTTCTGCTTCGGTGAAGCCTCTGAGTGTCTCTCTCTCTTCCTCTTTCTCTCTTCCTCCCTTTCTCCCATTCTCCTCCCTCTATTGGTCTCTGTCTCCTCCCTTTATCTCCTCTCTCTCACTCTCTCTGTTTGTCTCTCTCCGTCTTCTCTTCGATCACTCCCTCTCTGTCTCCACATGTCTCTCTTACTCTGTCTCTCTGTGCCTGCAGGTTACAGAGAGCTATTTTTACCCCACCGTTTAAAAAGGAGAGGTCCGTGGGGCCTCTTTCACTGAGACTGTTTGGATGGGACTCAGATGTGCGTTTTGCATCCACTTGTCTGTGCAGCAGAGTTTGCAAATGTGCGTTACGCAACGGAGGGGGTGGATTCAAGGCACTGATTTCGGGAGCCGTGCATTGATGGCAGTTATTTTAAACCACTTTCTTTCTTCCACTTTCATTGTGCTTCATACAACTTCTGTTGACCATTTTAACCCTCCTGTTCTGTTCATTTTTTAGGTACAGCAAAATGTTCCGGTCAATCCATACAGGGGTTGCAATGACATGAAATGAACATTTCATTTAAAATGTTGATTACACTAATTAAGGCCAGTAGAAGAAGTTTCATACTGAAAAAATAATTTTAAGTATTTTTCCTAGATTTTCAAACTTTAAAAAGGGTCAATTTGACCCGCAACATAACAGGAGGGTTAAAAGGTCTTTGAGAGGTCAGTGGTGAATAACACTCGAGACTTTCAGCAGCTAGTAGTGAGTCCTTGCTACAGACTGGTTTATTCTTTAATAGAGCAATCAAAGGAAGACAGCAGATTAATATCTTTAATATTTTGTAATCTGTAATAAACTTATTTAGGCTTCGGGCATCATCTTCCAACTATCTCTAAAACACTGAAGAGGTTTAGATACTGAATATGAAACACATTAACTCTATTAATACAATAAATTCTGTAAGACACACAATACATTTAATGTAAGGGTTTTCAAAGAAATTTTAATATTTAAGTTAATAGTTAATAGTTTCAGATGTCCAAAGCAGTTTTGTATGTGATGAAGGATATTATGGATTCTGTATTTACAGAATTTTCTGCTGATCAGCTGGTCTTACATTGACAGGTATAGGGCATTCAGGGTTATGCAGCTTGTACAGCAATGTTGTGTTTCCAAGGGCTATGCATGTGAACGTATTCATTTTATAGCATTTGTTCACAATTGTAAGTGTCATTTTTTATTTTGTGTCAGTACCTCTTTCATTGAGCACAGTGGTCTTAGGTTGCATGTGCCATAATAAATTGTTCCAATCTAAAATTCCAATACATAATCTTCAAATAAAATTCCTTATGGAACCTTCTATGGTAGGTGTGAAAAGTTCCTGATTAAACCTTTTTGCCTTGTAAAGAACACTTGAAAAAGGTAGGGCTCCTCTAGTGAGACACATTAGAGCCTACTGGAAGACTTCCTTCTGAGATTGTCGCATATGCATGTAAAACCTGTGGAGGAATAATGTCACTGTACAAGCTGGGTCAGCCAGCTGCATAAATTGTATGTTAAAAGAATGTAAGCTATGCAAGTTGCTTTCGTTCAGTGTGTCTGCTGAATGCCTAAAGATGAGGTATTCTGTGAATTCTGTTTACTTATTTGCATGTGTGTGTATTTCCTGCAGAAGGGACATGGTTGGTCATTTATGGTATACCATGTGACCTATTTTGTTCTGACAATTTGATGAAAGTTTGTAACAATGCTTTTATTATTCAGACAAGGCTAAAGTTTGGTAGGTACACACAGACCACGGTTCTGTGTGCGTCGTCATGGCTGCGGCGGGCTTGTGCAGCAGTCTCTGCCTTTTGTGTGGGCAGCCGGGGAGCTCTCTTTCCTGCTCGGAGCGACTCGTCATGACTTAGAGAGGGAGAATCTGCGCTGTCGTAGGTGGAGAGTGCAAGAGCCTGTGGGCTGCGTCCTGCACTGCAGTGCCATCTCTCTGGGGATAGAGAGCCTTTGTTTTCCTGTGGATTCGGGGCTAAGTTAGGTCATACCTTTGCTGTGGGGGTGGCTAGTGCTCACCATGAATCTCCCGAAGTGGTGGGCCAGTCCAGGGCGGGCATTGGCACAATTACGACATGATGATGATCAGAGTGTTGGTGGTTAATGCAAGAGTGAAGTGTAACTCTCATCAACTTTAAGATGTAATGGTGAATAAGCAAGGTCATCATATCTTTAGGTAAAATTTCATTTTAAGTTAGGTGAAGATTTTAAAGGTAGAGGCATTATTGGATGTCCGTTGTAATATTTTGTTATAAATGAGCAGCGTCACACTGTGGATGGCGTGTGAGTCGAGCTTATATTCACATATTCATAGTGACTTACAGATGGGTGCCTATTTTAACGTTAGTTGCTGGCTGGTCCTTATGAACTATGTTATATACATTTCAAGTTCAACACATTTGTACTCCTCCCACCAGGGGAGGGTGGACTTAAGATGGACATATTTCCTTGGGTTACCACTGCATTAGCACCCCTAACAGCTGTCAGAACGACTGATTGTCAGTGCCAACACTTTGATCATGGCCAGCTCTTCTGTACTATGCGTTCTGGCCTGTAGTCCTGCAGTACTGTGTGGCCTCTAGGGTGTAAAATAGTCCTTGACTCTCCTGCAGAACTGTGTGGCCCGTAGTGTGTAAAATAGTCCCTGGCTCTCCTGTAATACTGTGTGGCCTGTAGGGGGTAAAATGGTCCCTGACTCTCCTGTAATACTGCGTGCCCTGGGTGTAAAATATTCACTGGTAGGTGGGCCTGTCCATTAGAGTGCTCATGCTTCATGTGTGTATGCAGGTGATCTGAAATCATAGGACAGCCAGTGATCAAAAAATCTGTGAAATGGAGACTCACTGTACAAACTAGTCACCTGGTTATGTGCCCTGTGCTGTGCCAATATGCAGTTATTCATAGTGTGTGAAAGCCTATTAATAATTGTGCAAACACCTGTGCAGATGTTAGTATGATGTGTCTGTGAACTGTATTGCTGAAACTGTTGTAGCTATTTTCTGGCCAAAATCTGTCATTACTCGGTCAACTTAAAAAAATCCTTAAAGGGAACCTACAAAAAAATCATATATATATATATATATATATATATATATATATATATGATCATTATGTCTTTTGCAATGTGGATGGCGAGCGCCCTGGTTCACAACCTACAGCAGATCTACCCGATTACATGAGCAATTTACGATGTTGTTATGGGAACATGAAAGTCGGAGAACAAGGTAAATTCTCTAGTTAAGTCCTAGTTATTATTGTACATTTTGTTTATTTTATTTACCTCACAGCAGGAATATAGCCAGTCATTTATGATAAAAGGCTACCGTATGACCCATTTTCTTTGGAGGTCTGTTTTTCTCCAGCAATGTTGTTATTCAGTCTGAGTTTAAATCACAAATTTCCTGCATGTAAAACATGTCCAATAATATCACATTACAACTGTTAAACAATTGTATTGTTTTGCAAATAGTTTACAGTAGGCTACATTACAACTATTTATCACATTAAGACACACGGCAAAGTAATTTGAGTTGTTACAACAAATGTACGTCATGTTATTTACAATAGGTTTTATGACACTTTCCTCAATTTTTCTGTGTGTAAAATGTGCTCCAGCTTCGACCAGCTGTAGCTCTCTGACACTCACCCGCTGCAGCATAAACGAGGAAACAAAGTGAAACTGGCCTGCATTGGCCATCATTTTCACTGTGCTTCGTAGTTTCATTTGGAAATACTTACAGATTTATAACCGCATGCATTTGGCAGTGATTTTCAAAATTGAAATTCAAAAGTGATTTGAAATTTTAAAATAAAGGCCGGAAAACGAATGTTCTATCTACCTTCTTTAATAAACAAAAAGGCAAATGTAACCTCGAGGCGCGGGGTGGACGTGCGGCACGTGCTGATCATGACAATGCTTCAAAGAGAAAAAAGTACCCAACACCAGCTTTTAACAGATAAAAATGTATGCTTCTTATATATAGCGTCATTGTTTATTTAGACAAAGCCATATCCACTGGTGAATCGTTTAATGAATGTATCAGTGTTGGTCAGAACACCACGCAATTTCTCATCTGGGATTTCTCTATAAATTTCAGAATATAACTAGGCCACCTGACAAGCGATACTTGTAATTATATGACGACATTTTTAAATTTAGAACATTTTACTTGTGGAGTTCAGCTATTGATAAAGATGAATCATTCTCTCCACATAGCTTCCTGGATTGCAGGTTCATCGTTTAATCGAATTAATCGCGCTTGGCAGCGAAAAGTAATTGAGACTAAACAATTTGAAGGGAACCTCTTTATTGTGCTGACAAAACAGCCCGTTGAATACACAGGACGGATATAAAAAATAACGCTGCAGCTGCTTCAGCGCGTTGTGATCTGTTCTCCCTTGTTTTCCATGGTGATGCTGAAAGCCGATCGGTTACCGCTCGGAGCCTGCTCGCGAATCAGCACAGATGTAAACAGATAGCTGTAACCGAGTTGCTGAAATCGGGAATTGTGCATCACTGATGATGATGTCTTAATTATTTATTGATTGTTTGCCTCTCAGTCTCACTGGTACTCTCGCTATGCACGTTTTCGATATCGTTTTTAATAACGCTAGTGATGTTTCAAGCTGAACAACGCTCACTCCGCCATTCCCAGTGGACGCTAATAGAGTAACATGGCGATTTCGTTTCAGAAGAAAGGTGCAGTCACATCCTAAATAGCCTACACGTCGCAAACCATCAGGTTTTTTTTTCTTTTAAGGTAAGAAAATGATGCAGATTCACTATGTACGGTGCACTGTGTGCCGCAAGGGTGTCTTTTTGTTCTGCTGTTCTGGAGAAGCCATTCGCTGTAGTCACAATGCTGGTACTGTCGTTGCCGCATGACAAGCCCACTTCGTATCTTGACACTGGGATGTTTCATACAAAAGGACGGGATTGTATCTAAAGATAAGTAATTGCTGCTCAGAAAACCCAGTCAGTGTGAAAGCAACTGTAATGATACAATTTGAGGGGACATTTGTATACTGTAACGGTCCTATAAATAGGCTGTGTTTTTGAATAATAGTCTGAATCGAGGCAGCCTATATGCAAGTGATATTCAATTGTTCAACGCGAGTAAAACGGCCTGTTCAAGAACATGTTGTTGATTTTCTCATTGTCGGCTCATTGGTTCTCGTTATGTTTTCGCTTTCAGGATTTTATTTCAGCAACGCATCTGTAGGCTATTTTTAGATGTCACCAATAACATAAATATTGAATACTGAAACGTATGCGATTGCAGCCATTTTAAGTATTTGTTTTTAGACCGATAAAGCCATAAAGAATTCATGATTACTGTTCAACAGGGATAATGCCCACAGCAGAGCTGGCCTACAATCGCGTTATGTAATTCTAATTATACTTGCTGTTTCATCTTTAACATTAAGGTGGACCCGCTGCGCTGTCACTATGAGGTCCGGGAATATGGGGGGTGGAATGGGCCAAAATTAAGACGAACGACCGCAAATCATCGTAAACTCAAGCTGAAGAACTCACGAACAGAGCAAAGGTGCTGCTCAACTTGTTCAGTTTTGTACTTAATGGTCAAGTTCAACCTGTTAGGCTACATTGCCGTTTTGTCTTCAAATGCGTTTAAATTCGTGAACTAGCGGAACGAAGCCGTCTGTGTTGCGACCGTTTCAATGGTCTGTTCACATTATTGAAAGAGAATCTCCTGATTCCTGAGCTGCACTCAGCATGTACCTACAGTAACCCCCAATACTCTGGGGGTTACTGTAGCCTTATTGTAGATTGCTCATCAGCACACCTCTGTGCGCAGATGTTTGTGAATATGCACAACGGGCCCTTGCGTTGCCTCAATACCGAAAAATTTACATGTAAGCTAATACAACTTTGACGAAACTGATGCAGTGGAATCTTCTCTTTTTGCCTCATGCTGAACGATGATCGGTTTGTGCACACTATGGTCTGCCAATTGATGGCCAAACCGCTCAACTAAAGTTAAAATTAAAGGGACGACTAACTTTTTCTGGCTTTTGTTGATATATCTGTGTGGTTAGTGTTGAAACCTGTTGTCTACATTAGGAGAGGAATGAGAGCCAGTGTGTTCTAGTACCTCTGGAACAGTTAAGATCCATTTCAATCGGTAGGTAACTGTGCACCATAAATGGAAATTGAGATTTCTAATATGTCATTTAGTCACATTTCATCATTTTAAAATATAAATGCTGTAGCTGCTCTTTAATATCCCTGTACATAGATGTTTTGCATTTGTACACAAATCTCATTTGACTTATGCATTAAACGTTTGTGCGGGACCACATTCTAATATTCTTCTTGATTTACTTAAGGGTGCAGCACTGGTTTGTTGGAAGATATATGAGATGTAAGATATATGTTTACTTTAAATTGGTTGTAGTCCAAAGATTCCTACATGCAAGTGACACCTTTTATTCAGTGTGTGCACATAATTATTATTATAGGGTTGCATCTTGGCTCAGTTGCTTGAGCATAGAGTTTCCTATGTACAGATAGGTAAATTTACTGAATTTATTGCATTTCCCTCTGGGGATTAATAAAGTCAACAATCTATCTATCTATCTGAAAAATGAAATTATTATTTTTATTTTTTAACTCTTCCAGCTGTAAATGCTGAACATGTCCACCCCTGGTGACCTGAAGCCCCCGTGTGTGACGAGGAACGGCATGGTCAAGCTGCCCCCCCAGCCCAACGGCTTGGGCTCAGCCAGCATCACCAAGGGGACGCCGGCCGCCAAGAACCGCCTGTGCCAGTCCTCCTCAGTGCCCACCATCCTGCCCCCGCCTGGCCTGCCGTACCACGCTGACCCGATCCCCACCGCCGCCTCCCTCCTGGGGCCCGACCCCGACCGGATCTCCCCCACGTCCGCCCACCCCCCGCTCCGCAGGTTCCCCAAGCCGCCCGGGGAGGGCCAGCTGGTGCTGGACGAGAAGGTCCTGAACCGGCTGCTGTGGTACTTCACCACTGCCGAAAAGTGCACCCTTGCGCAGGTGTGCAAGACCTGGCGTAAGGTGCTGTACCAGCCAAAGTTCTGGGATGGGGTAACTCCCATCCTGCACGCCAAGGAGCTATACAACCTGCTGCCCACTGGGGAGAAGCAGTTTGTCAGCCTGCAGGCCTTTGCCCTCCGGGGCTTCCAGGCCTTCTGCCTGGTGGGTGTCTCTGACCTGGACATTTGCGAGTTCATCGATAACTACCCCCTGTCCAAGAAGGGCGTCAAGTCTGTCAGCCTCAAGAGGTCAACCATCACAGACGCCGGCTTGGAGGTAAGACGTGTGCATTTGTTTCTCTTTGTGTTCTGTGGTTTGCGCTATGGAGGTGATGTGGTTAAACCTTTGGGGAGGTGGTAGTTGTTCTTGGTAATGGAATACAAAATGAAGAAATCCAGCTTAATTGTTGATCCAGGATAGAGCATCAATGGCAGTGCCACTCCTGGGAATTGAACCTGCAGCTATGTGGTTATGAGTCTGGTGGCCTACCTTACACCTTTACAGCTTCTAGTAACAATTGGTCAGCTAGAGCTCTGATCAGACGTTTGCTGGTTCTAGACCCAGGTTTGGTATTTACATTGTATACAGCAAGGAGTTACCTGTGCTTTCTACACCGGGAACCCTTGGAAGAAGCACTGAGACAGCACTCTAGAATCTCACGTTTTCCATAATTTGTTACGCCACCTTAATGGGTGTGTCTTGGAAGCAGGGCACTTCCGTTTGCGCACAAAATAACAGGTTGGGCTTCGTGTTCTTTCAGCAAAGAGATGCATTATGGATGCTACAGGTGAGCTGTGTCTTTGCCCACCACGCTGTGCCCCCTCCATTTCTTTCCTCTCGCCCCCCCCCACCCCCCACATTCGACAGCCCCAGTTTGAATGTGACTTTGTTGTCAGTCATGCCAGCCCCAACAGAGAGGCACTTTGTCACTTGTCTTTCCTCTCCTCCAACCACCCCCCCCCCCCACCCCCCCCTCCACAATCAGGCAATCTAAACCCTTTGCACTTGATGACCCGAAGGCAGTTACTGAGAGACCCTTTCCAGGAAAATGGGCCTTGTATTCTATGGGGCAGCAATTAGGGCCATTAAGGTCATGGCGCCAGGGAGCCGGGGGTCATGTGACTTTTGTCTCTATGACTTCATTGAGCATGTGGACACAGGACATCTAGTTATATAATGATAAAAAAGAAAAGAAATTTTAACAAAGTGAAATGAACCATAGCAAGATCAACTGACAGTGGCTCTCAGTGCTGAATCCTATATTCGTTGCACTTCTGTGTTCACGTTAAGTTTTCAGTCTTTCATTGGCTAAATTTATGGCTGGGTTTCATCCCCAAAATAAAAAATGTTAAATAATAAATAAATAAAAACACATCCAGAAGTCACCCACTTAATTGAGTTCTCATAATGTCTCAGCTTTATGTTTTGTAGCATAAGGAGTTTGTTTATATATCTGAGATATCATATCATGTTTTTGGAACACAGGCTATAATTGTGAACTGTAGTGTGTGGGGTCAGGAAAATGTTTCTTTCTTAGAAATGGCAAGTAGCTGATTTTTTAATCGGTTTATAAAATGATCCTCACTCACTTTACCTACGCTTTACTGACTTGTGATTCTGTAACCTTTTGAACCTCTGGGAGTAGCAGACCCAGAGGTCCAAAAAGAAGAATAGTCTACACTCATAAAACAATCTGCACTAAATTTTTAATCTGAACTGAGTGTTGGTTTTTGATTTCATCTTAACTTCAGCCTCAAATTCAGACCCAACATACCAGATGAAGTGAGTGTGTATGTAATCAACTGCTTTTATTGATCAATAAACTGGTGAGAAGAAACAGAAACCTACACACCCTGCAGCGATCTCAGGGCAAGAGTGAATGCCACTGTTGGAATGCTAACATGGATTCTGCAGATTTTATATGTTATGGCGGTGGGTATTAATGTGTCACAGAAGCCTTCTTTATTGTGGAGAGGTCCTTAGTTTGTTCAGTGCTCTGTGTTCAGTTCAGTTTGTTCAGTGTTTGACTGAATACTCTCATTACAGTAGGCAAAAATAAGCCACCTTGAAATGTAGAATTAAACTAATTAAATGTCGCCCCCTGCAGGTAATGCTGGAACAAATGCAGGGTCTGGTGCACCTGGAGCTTTCGGGCTGTAATGACTTCACGGAGGCGGGGCTGTGGTCGGGCCTGAACGCGAGGCTGACCTCGCTGAGCGTGAGCGACTGCATCAACGTGGCCGACGACGCCATCGCCGCCATCTCGCAGCTGCTGCCCAACCTGGCGGACTTGAGCCTGCAGGCCTACCACGTGACGGACACGGCCATGGCCTACTTCACCGCCAAGCAGGGCCACACCACCCGCACCCTGCGCCTGCACTCCTGCTGGGAGATCACCAACCACGGCGTGGTCAACATGGTGCACAGCCTGCCCAACCTGACCGCGCTCAGCCTGTCCGGCTGCTCCAAGATCACCGACGACGGCGTGGAGCTGGTGGCCGAGAACCTGCGCAAGCTGCGCAGCCTGGACCTGTCCTGGTGCCCGCGCATCACCGACGTGGCGCTGGAGTACATCGCCTGCGACCTGCACAAGCTGGAGGAGCTGGTGCTGGACCGGTGAGTCCAAAGACACCGCGCCCTGCTGCCGCGAGTTTCTGCAGGTCTAGGCTCGGGCAGTTCTGAGGCAGTTCTGGCCTGGTCCTAAGCTGGTTCTGCCTCGTTCTACCTGGTTCAGCCTGGTACTGGGGCCAGATCAGAATGTCAGAATGTTATTTGTCAGCTTATTTCATCTTGCTGTTTCATTGTGCTTCTGTTACTAGTGTCATAATGACATTGTTATTGACATACATTTATTGTGTTATTGCTGTGAGTTGGCATATCATGGCGAAAATTGTTATTTTTATCAGAGAGTTCATAAATTAGTGTAAAACAAAGATTTTTAAATGTCCTGCATTCCAAAGACGCAGCATTCCATCAGCATATGACCACTGTGCTCTAATGAAGAGTAACTTGATTTCTCAACATAGTGATGTTTTGTTTGAAACAAATTATACTAGAGACTGTGTTGGATCAGAAAACTCAAGAATTATATCCGCTGAGTCAGCGTATATAAATTGTGGTGATTTTTGAAGTAGACATGT
Organism: Anguilla rostrata; assembly: GCF_018555375.3. Taxonomy (NCBI): domain Eukaryota; kingdom Metazoa; phylum Chordata; class Actinopteri; order Anguilliformes; family Anguillidae; genus Anguilla; species Anguilla rostrata. The sequence continues at coordinate 8,837,652 of NC_057949.1, forward strand.
TTTGTTAAGCTCTCAAAGTTAAGAGCTCAAAGAGAGATTTTTGTGATGTACCCCCTGGTGTGAGTCTTGCCTAACCCCCCTCCCCCCACTCCCCGTGTGGTTCTCTTTTCCCAGGTGTGTGCGGATAACTGACACAGGGTTGGGCTACCTGTCCACCATGTCGTCCCTCCACAGCCTGTACCTGAGGTGGTGTTGCCAGGTGAGCCTTCTTCACCATGTTCTCAGCCCAGAACGGAGATGGTTGTGCTTTTGAGCCAGGCGTCGCTGGGTCCTTTAAATCGCTCTCATGCGTTTTCTCACCGTTCTCTGCTTTCCTCTCCAGGTGCAGGACTTCGGGTTACAGCACCTGTTCGGCATGCGAAGTCTGCGTCTTCTGTCCCTCGCAGGTACCTGTAGATTTTTTTCTTTTAGTTCAGGGATCCCCAGCCCTGTTCCTGGGTAGCCACGGAGTGTGCTGGTTTTCTTAAAACTTAAAATCATAACCAACTCACCAATTCAGACCCAAAAAACCATGCAAGGTGAGTGAAATTAACTGTTTCAATTAAATTCTTAGTAACGAGGAAAACCAGCACAAACTGCGACTGTTTAGGTAGTAGTTTTGGCCACCCCGGTTTACAGCAATGTCACCTGGAGTTAGGCAAGTTTTTTTTTTTTTTTCACATTTTTCTGAGAAAGATCTGTTAGCTGAGCTCATTTCCCATTCTGATTCCCTCTCTGTCTTATCTTAGGCTGCCCCCTGCTGACCACCACTGGCCTGTCAGGCCTGATACAGCTGCAGGACCTGGAGGAGCTGGAGCTGACCAACTGCCCCGGGGCCACCGCCGAACTCTTTAAGTACTACTCCCAGCACCTGCCCCGCTGCATGGTCATTGAGTAGCAGCCGAGCAGCCACAGAATAGAAACACAACATGTCCACGCCTAAAATCCCCCGCTTTGGTCAAAAGAAAAAAAGAACAAAATCTGACCCACGTGGATTTCACCCAAAACCCTGAAGGGGGCCCGCGCAAAAGGGACACGTGAGACGAAGAGAACGTAGAACGCCAGAAATAATTAGAAAGAAAATTCGACTAATAAAATAAAATCTCGACATAATAACCACAGTTGGTGAGATGCTGAAAGCAAAAGACAGCCCTGATGGAGTTTTTTATTTTGCTTTTTTTGTTTTGTTTTATAAAGCAGGGAAAGTGTTCAAATGTGTTTTACAAGAAAAAAGCGTGCTGAGATTAACACCAACTTCACTCGCGTACATGCGTGCACACGTATTGTATGAAGCATAAAACTACACGTTTAACAGTGAAACTTGGCTTTGGTGTGACATCATTCCATGTTCTTTTATTTTTCAAAAAAAGAAAAATTAAAATAAAAATCAAAAGGAAGAAAATACAGAGACCCAGGAGAGGGATCCTTCTTGTTCTGGCTCTGAGAGTCTGGAGGCTGGGGTGTGTGTGAGGAAGAGGACAAATTTGGACAGACATCACCTGACAGGATTTAGAGGCATTCACTTTACATTCTGCAAACAGTGGCTTTTTTTTTTACATTTCTGTGTCTTAAAAAAAAAAAATATGAAAAAAGAAATAAAACGTTTACCTGAACGTAAGTAGAAGATTTTTAAAAAAGCTACTTTAGAAGTTTTGTTTTGTGTAAAATAAGCTGCACGCTTTTACCCGCTTGTTGTCATGCAATTTCTTTGTTTAATTTAACATATTATTTTTTTAAATATTATTTTTTGATTAACAGAAAAAAAAGGTTGTTGACAAGCGAGGTTTGCTGGAAGAAGTGGTGGCCCTGTGTTGAACGTCCTGTTTCAGAAGGTTTTGAAAGCAGAGCTCACTGTTCTGTGAGTGTTCAGAAGAGGACTTCCAGCGCTAAGAAGATCATTCTTTGCAGAGAGGTCTTCAGGATTGACTCAGGGGAAGAGGGGAGACATGTGGATGTAGGGTAGAGGGGATATTTTGGTTGCATTTTCCTTATCATAAGGGCCTGTTATGTATATATGCCATAGATAATTATGTCCAACTTGACCTTTTAAAGAAAAGAGTTTATTTTCTTTCCATGTCTTAATGTCATGTAATGTGGTTGCTTGTGCACTGGTTGCAGTTTAAATCCTATTTCAAAGGAGGGTGAAAACAGTGAACTGTACGTCCTTATATGCTACATTTGGCTGCTAGTGGTGACCTTAGCGGGAACCAATGCAGGTCATTTCAGTGCGAGAAACTGTATATTACCTGTTGTTACCAATGATTCGGCTACATGATCACAAGATTTTTAGCTGTACAGCTGAATTACTGCACTCGAAAGTGGCATTGCTTTTGAAACGTAAGCACACAACGTCTGTCTTAAAGTCTTATGTGTACAAAAACATGACGCGCTAATGTAAAAAAGGGATTTCAGAGTAGTTCATTGTACTAGTGTCTGAATGCACACACTGGTGCACTGGAATAATTATTTGAGGTTTTAGTTTAAATGAATTCTAAATTTCAAAAGGATTTTCCCAGCGTAGTGTAGTGATGACAGGGTGCCGGTATTCTGGTCTAGGATTAGCTGCTTCGTGGAAAAACTGTCTGCATAGGGGCTGTGTAAATGTCACTCGAAGCGCAGCTAGATTTATTCTCTTGGGCAGCTGCTGTGCTTCACAGCATTTAGAAGCCTGCACGGTTTCGCATTGTGGGGTTATGGATAAGCTGCATAAAATATTCTGCACAGCAACCTTCAGCTTCTCAGCTGGGAGATGGTTTTGTTCATATTTTTTGGTAGCTATCACTTCACAGTGGAAATCCATGCCCTCGATATCTATCAGCCATCATAGAGCTACTAGAGTTATTCAGGCTCTTGATGAAATGCAGCATGAATTCAAACCAGGGTCCCTCCAAAGGCTGTTCTGCACTGTCTGAACTGTGACAGGTGAGGAGTTTCCAATACGAGTTTTATGGATGTCGTTATGTCTGTCTTCTAATGAGTCTAGCCAAGATAGACTGCTGTTTTTGAACATGATATCTTAAGTGTTTACAAAAAAGTAGGCTTTTTTTTTTTTTACATGAATCCTTGATGTGTTTGCAGGGGAGGAGTTGCTGACAGTATTGTGCATTCTTTTGGTTTTTTTTGTTGCATAGATTCAGGGAATGGGATGGTAACACTGTGGATATGGAGCAGGGAAAACACTCTTTGACCTCGTGGGTCGTTGGTTTAAATCTGAACTCCAGATGTGGATGGGGACGAGATGGCCGTAGTTCTTTTCAAGTTCTGTGCTTTGTTTAAGCGGACCGCCCACACGCACACCCACCTCTCGACCACGTGGACTGGTGTGTTGCTGTAGCAACAGGCCAGCAAACGGCAGAAACGCTGAAAGCATATGGTGCATTGACGTAAATGCTTTCGGCCTTTCGTGAACATTTGAAAGACAGAAGACCTATTGAGTTGAGGGGGGGGGGGGGCAGGCTAGCAGAAGGACGGGAGAGACGGAAGAACAGTGGTGGCCAGTTTCGGAAGAGACGACCGATTTCTTTGAGAACCAGATTAAGCCTACCTCACGGTAGGTAGGCTTAATATATGTGGCCTAGAGAACGCTGTTTGAATCGAGTGAATTTGCATGAGGAGCCTTGTTCCTCTCTATCACACTCTTGGTTGCTTCAGCAGACACTCTGACACAAGTCGACTGCATGCTCAAGCATACTTTTAGTTTTGTTCGGTTTCATTTGGCGAAATAAGCGCCCCATGCGGGATTGGGATTACTGGTTCCTTAGCCACCGTTAGCCTCCAGCTCTTTGTTTTCCTGTTTATTTATCTGTCAACAGAATCAATCATCTCTTTATTTATTTGCCGTTTTATATCAGAGTGTTGATTTGTTGAATAATTTATTCATGTACATATCTTATTTATTTGCGAGGATTAGATGGCAGGGCTTAGACGGTGATTCCTGTGGGTAACCAGGGTGATAAGATGGCAGCTTTATTGTAATAACGGACCTCTGATTCACAGAGTATGGGGGAAAAATATGAAATCCAAAAATGCGGGCATATGTATGTGCGTATGTGGGAAAGTATACAGCATATATGGCAAAATATATTGTTATTTTTTGAGCATTGCTTATGTTTCGCTTTGACTAACATTTTGCAGTGTAGCCTAATTGTATGTTACAATATATTATACAATAATTACTAAAATGACATATAGAGTAATGTCAATAAAGTATGTATTTGCTATATATGCTGTACAGTTTAGAATTGTATGTGAAATGTATTCCTTACTTATTGGATTTTGTATTTGACAGGATATTTTTTGTAAGGAAGATGATTGTGTGACTGGTGACATTGTGATACATTGCAAGGTAATGACACTACCTGCCATAACCTGTTTTGGTAGCTTTGGTGTGTCAATATTACAGAGACTGAGGGTCAGATTTGTCACACATTTCACTTAGATAACAGATTAGAGGCCCAAAGTTGATATTTCTTTAAGATGCTTTGCTTTTTTAAAAACTACACCATGACACATATTGTCCACTGTAAACACTTTTGTAAACCTGGGATGTTTCTTAGCAAGAGAGGTATTTCTGGATTTTCAACCTGTGAGTTTCATTAAATTGACAGAAACGGGCCTGGCCAAAGCACAGATTCTCGACACTGACCAGATAGTCATCTCCATGCACAGTAAAATGTCCAGTGTCCATTCAATTCTAAAAGAGTTTTATTTGAGTCCACTTTGGCCATAGTGTATTCATATAAACTCTGTAAGAGTTGATTTAACATTGAATATTTTATTGTGTATTCCTTGAAAAAGTTCTGTCTGGCTACCATTAAAGCTAAAAGGTTCTGAAGCTGAGACTCTCTATGTTCATGAAGGGATGCAACTAAGGGCTATCTTGGCAGTGGATGATTTTGTCCTTCGGCATGCTTCTTAATGAATATTGATAAACCGTAATATCGCAGGGGGAACCCCTCAACAATGGAAGTCTCCTATAGTTAGACAGAACAAGAGCTGACTGCAGGAGCTGAGCATCTGGTTAATCTGTACCAAATCTGTATTCGAGAGTCTTGACCAGGATGTAGAACTGAAGATGAGGTGTTGTGAGAGTTTGGCTTCTTCACTTCTGGTTCCTCTCTGCCATCCCACAGGAATTCACACGAACGTGTTAATATTTATTGCAGAGAGGTACAGTATACAAATAAATATATGAATTGTAAAATAGTACAATAATAAAGTAATATTAATATCACTGGGGCATGCGTACTGATCAAAGAATATTATCTCAAGCCTGCTGTGGCATTCTCGTGGTGCTTTTTCCTTTCGATTTTTAAAAAGCTATTATTAAATAGTATTTTTATTTTGGGACTGTGATTATAACTGATATTGGAGAGAATGATTGTGCTACAGTATGTATGCAAGTGTGAATATTTATGGAGCAGTTTGCAATGACCAGAATTTATAAACTGAAAGTGCAGCACTAAAAACAAGCTGTGTTGTTGATACCTGCCTCCCGGTGGAGTTTAATAGTGCTGGCGGGCTATGAGAGATCATCTCACATCATTCAAAATCCGTTTGTTTATTTGCTAATGACATTAATAGAACATGGAACACTTAATAGGTCAGCCCCAGGCTTCCATTCCAACTAACCACAATGCACTTTGTCCATGTTTCATTACTTAGTTTAATGTTTTATATCACTTTTCCAATTGTTCCTAAAACAGTGATACAAATTGTGAAGATGAGGTGAGGGGAGAAATAAGCTAACTGAATTTTTAAACCAATTTTTAAACTCAAAATGTGTCCCTCTAAAGTTCAGGACAAAGCACACCGCAGTTAGATAGGATCGAAGACAAAGACAGGAGAGTGAGGTTTCACAAACCTCATTGGTGGAGTGACCTGTCAATCACTGACAAGTTTTATCCATTTTAAAGTGCTCTCCACAGCAAGTCACAATAACTGGTTCACATCAGTAAGCATAAGATAACTCCTCCCAGTTTGGGTTTCATGAAATAATCACCATCCTATTAACAAATGGCCGAGAACTAAATCCCACCTCGTTGGGTACACTGTAAATTCTGGTTTTCATTACCATGAGTTGTTTTTAAATGGCATCCATTGCGCTCCTAACTATGACCTCAGCAGAGTATTTTGAGTGGTCTGAACAGAGAAACCAGTCAAACTAAACAAATAACTACATGGGTAGTCAGCTTAACTGAACTGAAAAAACAGCCTGCACAGTTAGCCATAGAAGGCCTGGAATAAGGAACACTGATTTCTCCAATATGTGCAAAACCCATTAAGATAATTCTGTTTTGAAAATCTCCAGTCCAGGTTGCAATTAATATATATATATCAATTACATACTTTTGGTTTTCAGTGCCAATGTAGGCCATATGGTAAAAAACAAATAGAAAATCTGTTTCAAAACACCTGGGGTTGCAAACGATTGAGAGATTGGGCATTACTGGAAGGCAGTCTGCCTATTAATTCTTTGCAGGTGGACAACAGCAGGTATGTTTTTTCTAACACAGAGGCATACTATGGTTGCATAACATTACTCCACAGTAAAAAGATACAAAAGAAAAGGATAACCACCCTGGAGCAATAGCACTACAATTAGAAGCTATTTATGAAGTTATTCCCCCTGGGTAAAATGTTTTATGCAACAGGTTTATCAAGACAAGTCCCAAAGATTATGTGCTCATTCAAAAATCTTACATTTCATAAACTGCTGGGCTGAATACAACCCAAAATAGATGCTGAATGGGTATTTTCCGAAAAGGAATTGCATGACAAAGAGCATTGCCCCCTCTAAGTACAGGTAAGACTTTACCGGCTATTTGATTATAAAATAGTGGCTAAAAAAATAACGTGGCATCACATGGTGTTATATGGATAAAAAAATGTTGGCCATTTGTGTTGCACTGTTATCTTCAAATTAAAATATGTAGGATCAATAACGAAACTGACCTTTCTTCATCAAACAAGTTCTGGTTTTAAAGCTGACACGATCGACTGTGACTTATTTAATTATGCTAATTATGATCAATGTGGGGTCTTGAACCCACACGATGAAACTAACCGATATTGTTTTCATTTTATTTATTTTTTTCAGCTGTTTTCCCCCATTTTGCTGTGTTCATTTTTCTGTAAATAACAATGGTTGTGAAATTTATTTGAGGAGAACTTTGTTGTTCATTTTATCTCATGGCTGCAGTGCCTTGTCAGACAAGCGTTGTCGTTTTGAAATGGTTTGGTTGCAGTCTGCACCGTTTTAGTAAAAGTTGTACAAAACTAAACTGTGTCTTTTTTTTGCCGTCCTCTTTTGTCTCTCAATGTGCTATTGTCTTTGACCTGTCATTTAAAGGGGTTTCCCCAGATTTTAGTCCAGGGACCCCCAGGAATCTGTGAAGAAGTTCCGAAACATTTCTCTGCAGTCAAGAAGAATTTTGTTTTTATTTCCATAGTGCATACATTACATATTTTAGATTTACGATTAAATAAACACATCCTTTATAATATTACAATCACTATAGTGTATTACATATTTATTTTGTGCTGAATCGCTACATGTCTTCCATAGATACATAATTCAAACATGCTTCCATGTACTTGTGATACCCATTGCATTGCATCCTAGAGTAGTTTTTAGATAGTCAAACATAAACCGTTTCATTTAGACAGGGTCCTTAGCTACAGGGTGGTCATTTTAGGGAGTCTTTGGATTGTGAAGTGAATTTATAAGAATGCATTCTAAACGGCCGAAAGAAACCACTGCACTCCCGATGTGATATGCAAGAGGCACCATTGCCTGTAAGGCAGGGACAGTGTCACAACATGAGCGGGTGAGTTAGCACTGGAGCTATAATGTATATGGCACGATTGAGTAGGTTATTTTATCAGAAACGAGGAGCCAGAAGTGCTTAATTGTAAATACACTTAAAATTGAATCAGAAATAAGATAGTATAACATGGAACAGCTATCTTTTTGGCCAGTCCTTATCTCTTAATATATGCTGTAAGATTTATATGTAACAAATGCCTATTTTAGTAATGTGAAGATAAAATGCATTTATTGTCAAATATATCAACCTCCACCGTATGCAAATGTATGTATATATATATATATATGTCAGAGACTGTTGTAGGCTGCAATATAAAATGCCTTGTAATCCTCACAGGTTTGTGGCCAGTCATATGGTGCAACGTTCATAATCAGTTTAAATTCAGAGCATCTTTTTGTTAGGGCAGTGATTGTGAGTGTACTTTTCTACCCTGGCCTCAAGATGGCGCTTTTGTTTCAGACTTTAAGGCTTTCAACTTGCAACTACGCCGTATACTTTTTAATACACTCAATTAATTAAGGTGGATGAACTGAAGCACATGCCGACCCAAAAGGAGCCCAAGTTGCAAGTGGTCATTGTTTAATTGATATTTGAAGTAATTACTAACAGGGAAATCCATTAAATATTTACAGACATTCATTGCCTACAACAGCCTTAGAAGTTAGAACAGTATACTTTTAGACTCAAAACATAATTTCCCAGAACACCTAACTCAACCTTAATGAAACCAGCTGTGACCCTCCGTCAACACTCACACTGATTTTCTGTCGACTCAAACAGGTAAGGTGTCGATTATTATTGCTCTGACAAACATTGTCTTTTGTTAAACAAACTTAAGATAAAGATAAATAATGCAACTTATGCATCTGAACTGGAAACGTAACGTTATTATTATTATTTTTACATTGTTGGAGTTTCCAACTGGACGCACTTTTACTGGTTGTGTATTTTTCTGATTGTTGATACATCTTTAGGCTGGTGGCTGTGTCAGGCCACAATTCTAGCCCGACATTTACCACAACTAAGTTAGCTGGATATTTTCATTTGGCATTAGCTATGAATTCGGCAACGAAATTGACATTAGTCAATGCACTCGCACTTCAGAAACGGTTTATTTGTAAGTGGACTATACCTTTTCTGTTCAGATCTACAGGGTGAAGTATTTAGTTGCGCCTCCCCATGAACAGACAATATTAAGTCAATGCATGCAAGCCTGGGGTGCCAAACTCCGTCCTTTGGAGGTGCCCTGTGTGCCCATGTATAGGCTACTCAGTTTTTGTTTCAGCCGTAACTTCCGTTTATGTTGTCAAAGCAATCAGTTAGACATGCAAATGTCGCAAAATATACGTTTAATCTACATTTGATTTAAAGACCAAAATTTATCATTTGAGAAAATGATGGGTTCTTACCACAGCGTTAACGCGGCACTAGGGACGGAATTTGACTCTCCTCACAAGACATCTATTAGGCCTACTCATTTTGTTAAAGACACTATCAGAGTGGAATACGAATTGTAGAAGAACATAACCGGGAAATAAGATTAATGTGTTTACACTCGGATGTCTTCTTTGAGACATCCCGGTTTTGAAGTATCGACCCATGAAGTACTGTTAGCCATCAGTTACGTAGCAGGTAACGTAAGAACAATTGTGTTAAAACAGCCACCGCTTCAGATAACTCCTTAAAAGGCACCAAGGGTGGTTCCAGGTGAAAATGGAACTCCGGCCCGAGTCTGCGTTTTTGTTGGACGTTGTAAGCATTTGTACGGCTTTGTATGCACCGCCAAACGGCACAACTGAAAACATTCACCGGGGTTCACTTTGATATACCTTTGAAGAAAAACATTTGAACCTGACAGGAATTTATAAACTGCATGATAATTATAATGTAGACCGAGGATACATTTCAGCGATCAGGCCCTGGGCGCCCTTTAAGATGAAAAAGCAAAACATGGCAAAATAAAGTCCTATCACTTCACTCGCAGTGTCTAAAAAATGGATGTAGATTAGAAAGCAGTAATTACTGTCTGTAAATGTCTGTGTTATTGATGGTTACACGGCCATTAGCGCTCTGAAGTCGTCCCAGTTTCCTACTTTAATCCAGGGACAGCCGTATGACTGAAGACTGGGAGAAAGAGCTGGAAGTGAGCCATTCTGTGCTGCAAAAAGTCACGCAGAGATCAAAGCATCCTTTTACATTTTTTTTTTTGTCTGACAGTGTTATTTTCTACAAAGTTTAGCCTATTCTTCAAACGTGGGAAATCCTTATCGCCCCCCCAGGTAAAAGCCCACGTACAACTCCAAAAATATCTGCGCATACATTAATTCTTTATAATGAAGAAATATGCTTTATTTAGCGGTAATGTGTACGCGAAAATATTGCAGGTGATTTCTCTCTCTCCCAATCAAATTGTGATGCCACGCATTGAAATTCGCTTATAAAAGTCTCTCTCGCTTTTGATTGGTTGACAGCGGGATCGTCCATACTACAGTCCCTTAGAAGACGGAAGTTCCCACAAACGTCCTCAGCTTTATTAGCCTACTCCTGGCTTCAAATCAGAGGCTTTCAGGCTCGCTCTTTTCCGCCACGCCGTTCACAGGGCTCAGAGCTGAAATCCCCAGTCCATTCAGGTTGCTTTCGTTGAGCCTTCTGACCCTGTAGGTCTCATAGTGGATGTTGTGGGTGACGTCCTTTAAGTCTTGCAGGTGGGACCTGGGGAGAAGAAAATTAATAGGAATTTTAAACAATATACCAATTAAATATATATATATATATTTGGTGAGAAAAAGTTGACAATGTAAAGACATTTGAGCTGCTGCTTAGCAACTAAAGGACAATGTTGCCCCACTCACTCACTGACTTGGATGAAGCTCGCACAAAGTAAGACCGTACCCCTATGCTACCACTAGATAGATCTAAAAGCACTTAAAAAGGGGTAAACCAAAGTGGCCCCAGCCCACCAGTGACTGGTTGTTGTGCAAAGAAACCTGGTCCTTTGTGGGGCTGCTGAGTGGGAAACACAGCTGAGATGACACAGCAGCCACAGGCTATTGGCCACAGTCGGCACTGGCATGGTAAGGATTCAATATCAGGGGGGCCTTCAAGGACTGGGGCAGTGTCTTAACAGCATGCCCCCCTCCCAAAAAAAATGTCCAAAAATGAACAAAAAAGTTTTCAAACTTACGAGGCATAATGTAGTACAATTCATAATATGTAGGACATTATTCAGAATGCCTTATGCATGTGTGTGGCCCCTACTAGAAATAGAAAAACACAGCACCATCAACAGCCTCTTACCTGATGAGCAGATCTCTTAAGTTGGCAAACTCGCAGTGTGCAACATTCTCCACTGCAAAGACAAAATGAATTAGGATTTCCCCATTCACAGGGTGTTAGGAATGTGGCCCCCATCATTGAGGGCTTCCTGAAGGCTTGTTTGTTTTGTTCATATTTTTATGTGTTTTATATACGTCAAGCACTTACTTCGCATGCAGTACTCACCCTCTATAATTCCCCATTTTGTTTTTCTGCCAAGGACCTTGTTCCCGTTCACCTGGTGCTCTTTGTCTGTCCCCACTACTGCAAAAGGGATCTTTTCCTAAAAATGTAACAAACACACTGTGATGCAGATGGGCAAAAAAAACAAAACAAATATACAGTATCTACTGTAATTTATATATAATGTAAAAAACATATTGTGGCATTGGGTCCGCTGGAGAAGCGGATTGATCTCGGCAGCCCCGGCTGGTGGAAAGAGCACACGCACCTGGGCTGCGTACACTAATCAGCCCAGCTGTTTAAAGGTGTATTCCTCTCTCCACAGTTTGGAGTCGAGGCCGGGAGCACATACTAAGAGAGCGAGTTTTTGAGTTTTGTTTTAATCTTGTTTAGTTTGTCAGAGCACTACAAGACAGAGAAAGTAACCCACAGCTGAAAAGTAGAGGAGCTGGTTAGCTGAAAAGAGGGCCTAATGAGAAAATTAGAGATCAATCTAATGTTTTTGAGAAAAAGACAATGAACCAATGGCCCATATAACAGTATATTTAATATAAATGACTATTATTTGCTATTGGACACACTATTTACTATTTGTATGTAGAGTATGTGTAATAATGACTTTCTGTGAATTTTATTTCCTTGTAGCAAAAAACACAGAGTGGCCTGAGTGCAAAGTAGTATTACCAATTTATCATTCATTATCCTGTTCTCCTATTATTCTGTCTCTCTATTACATCTTACTGTTTTACCTAATTATCATTCATTATCCTGTCATTCATTACCCTAATTTTATCATTCATTATCCTGTCATTCATTACCCTAATTTTATCATTCATTATCCTGTCATTCATTACCCTAATTTTATCATTCATTATCCTGTCATTCATTACCATTTATCATCATATCTGTCATCTTACCCATTTGTCTTCATTATCTGTCTCTCGTCTCATCGTACTCTGTCTGTGGGTACACCCTGATCCCGTTGGCCTGCAGATCCTTTCTTATCTGTTGAGACAAAAAAACCAAAACAGATTGAGCAACTTTTTGTAGCATTTTGTTTGCCCCCCCCCCCCCCAAATCTGAGCCTTAGTAACCTCTTTCCCTCTTCATTTCCACTGCCATAATTTACAGGCCTGCACTTCTGACCTCGTACTCCTTACATTCTGATACCATAGATCTGGTGAACATACAGTTTGATGAATATACATACGGTTCTGTATTACAAATTGTACTGATAGGAGAGTGGGTGGTGCCATTGCATGCACTTGGTGACTCACTGGCTGGAACCAATCGCTATTGTGCTACAGAGAAGAGCTTTTTGATTGGGTCATATGAGTCAGTGACTGATGGCACAGAGTCCCTCCCCGATTATGGGGTTCAGAGAGACATCTGCTGGGCCTCGTAACAATTTGCATCGCGGTTTCATATTTAGAGCACAGCCGAGATCCCGCGTGCTTTCCTCCCACTCAGGTCAGTAGTTCCAGCACTGTAATCAGAGGCCAGTTCGCGGACGGACAGCGAATGATCAAGCACGTCATAAAAGCAGTTAATTAGTCCCCAGTGACGGGAGACTTTTTGGCTGCTGGAGGTCGCAGGTCAGAGCCGGGCGAAGGGCTTAGCGTGCGCTCCGCTGAGACGCGCTGGCCGGACGCCAGGCTCGGCTTCCTCTGTGCGGAGCCGGAGCTGAACAGACCGTGTTTTAGGTGGCGTGGCCTGCGTCTCCCGTCGGGCCACTGCACGCAAACCGCTTTCGCTAGGAAATAATGGACCGCTTGTGGTATTTCGGACTGTGCGGTCAAATCAAATCAAAAATGCTTTTTGAGGATGAAACTTTTTAACAATTTCTTGGAGCATTCGCTCCCCTCACGTTCCTGTTTCAGCTCATTACCTTCCGCATTATTTAACTGTAGGAATGCTGACGATGTACAGAGTCCGTAAGCAGTGCTTTTCATGGAAGTATTAATTGCAGAAAGGAGAAACATATGCCTGTTCTGCAGGACAGAGCATTGCCCTGAATTATACTATCCACGTATTCGGGCCTTCAGGTTATCGCCATTGTATCGTCGTCATTACCAACACTCATTATTTTCATGGCCAAATATAATCATTGCCATCATCATCTTAACAGACGTGGCTGGAGGGGAATAGCAGTGTTAATGGAGTCACCCTCTGTTTGAACTCCAGCCTCTCCTCGATGGTGAGCGCGTCTGCTTTGGCGATCACCGGGACGATGCTCACGATCAGGCCAAGCCGCCTCATGAACTCCACGTCTAGGGGTCGCAACCTGCAAAACAGTTGGAGAACGCATGGATCTCGGCCTTCAAGAGCATTTAAATTAGGACTGCAAGCTAGACGATAAAGACACCTTCCGTTTCATAGTGCGGTGTGGAGGCTGAATGCTAAAATGGGTTTTGGGTGGACTTGGGTGGACCTCAGGGTCGGCGAGTCTAATTGCAGGCAATGTGGAACTGTACTTTTAGGCCCTCCAAATGTACTTGAATAAGAACCACTTCAGTATGTTCTGTGCAGATAGAAAACTTGTCAGATACACTGTCCCCATCACTAGAGCTGCTGCAGATTAACCATGGTGACAGTGAAGCCGTTTCTGTATGACTGTTGGGCTGCACACGTGACGGCTGGCTGCAGTGGCCCAGAGGGGAAGTGGGGCAAGTTACCAGTGTCCGGTGGCCGGCAGGAAGTAGACGCAGCAGTGGACCCGCGTGTCGGGGATCCGCCTCTTCCTGTTGACGTTGAGCTCCTCCTTTAAGTACTTCTCGTACTGCTCATTAATATATTCCACTATGGGCTCCCAGCTGATGAAAGACGACATGTTGGTGAGGAATAAGGATTCTACTTTGTTTCTTCGGAATCACTCTGAATTGTGCAAACAGCAATGTGTTTCAATGCGCAGAAATGTAATCCTATTCAATGAGCCAAGAACCATCGGGCATTTTTGACATCGCCCCCCACTTACCAGTTTTCATTGTTAATCTGGTCTCCGAAACCTGGGGTGTCGATGACAGTTAGCTTCATCTTCACTCCCCGCTCCTCGATGACTGTTGAGGAATATAGAGGCAGAGAGGCTTAGGCACATCTGTCAAACTTTGTTAGCAATAGTTGGTTCCTGGTGTTATAAACAACAGACACTAGGTGGCAGTACTATTCAGACAAACTCTTACTCGTTCTCAGTAAGTGGTTGATTGTACATCTCTGAAATTTGTCCCATGTTTAAGGGCTGGTGAACATCTCTCCTCAAGAGTATTGTTGGCTGTCCTCAATAGTTTACCATATTTAATGCAATATATATTTTGTAATTGTATAAAGCCGAAATTCCCATTAATATTTTAAAAATTAACCCATCGGTAAAAGATGCCACAAAAGGTTTGGAAGATGTTCACACTTACAATCACGTCTCAGGTCTGGTTGGGAAAAAAATGCTGTACTTCAGCTGAGCAATATTGTCTGAGAACGCCAAGACCACACATTTAACCTTTGGCATAGCGAAGATCATTGAAAATCAAGGCTTATCTCGTTTGTGTAAGTTTGCAGGTCCACGTTCAGACTAAAAAAGATCGGTTCTCTTTCCAAACATGCGGAACGAATTCTGGGTTCTCCAGGGCGCTGAAATCAGGAGGTATTCAGCTCCGCGGCCAGCCTGCTTCCCATATTTCAGTCTCTGCTCCAGCCTGTTGGCTCTGACCGCGTAAACCTCTTTTCCTGGTACTTGATTTCCAACCCAGCTCTTTGAAGGCCGGTGTGAACTCTGCTAGCCAGCGTACAGTGGCCCTCCAGCAGCCCACCATCTGCAGGGCTGCGGGGCCTGCCAGGGGTTCAGCGCTCCGCTAGCAGACAGTCAAGGTGAGGCAGCAGAGATGAGGACCAGATGTTAAAATAGGGCTAAAGAGTTGGTGAACGGCTCTGCCGCTGTAGCACCAATTTGCATGCCGCTGTCATGCCGACAGCTGTTGCCAACAGCAGTCCAATAGGTGAATGGTTGCTGGGCCATGCATGCGCACTGGCAGAACAGCTGAGCTGAGGTTTTTTGGTTTTTTTTTGGCCATGTACGAGGACACAAGCCTAAGTTATACCTAACTGCTAAGCCATTTGTTTTTAAGTAGCAAATCTCCATGAACATTTACACCTTTTTTTCTTCCATTGCTAATGTCTTTGAACAATTTATTCAAGTGCCTTCCAATAAACAAGTACTATTATTTCATTGCTTGTATATACACTTGCACAAGCTATAGTTGCTTGACTATGTTTGTCATTCATTTTGACTGATATTTTTATGAGTATAATGATGAAAATGTTTGCTTTGGAACGTGAGATTTTCACAAATTTCGCATTCATAAAAAATAATATTTGGTTTCCGTTTGAGGACATTGTTTACATTGTGCTCAAGTGGGAAGGCAGTGAGGGCACTCTCCAGTTTCCTGGGGTGACGACTCAGGAAGTCATGTGACCCCTGGCAAAATGGCCTTCATTCTAAAGTGGTACCGTGTGCTTTTCTCACGGACAGTACCCCCCGTCCAACAGAACACTTCCACTGGGTTTTCTTACCTTCTGGACACTTCAAGTGAACTGCAGCTCCAGTTTAGATGTAGGCCTACAGCCTAAATAATCATTGTACACTAGAATGTAAATCCTTCCGGGTAAAGCCCTAGATTCCTTTTAAACAAATGGGGTACATCACACACACGTGCACACACAAAACACATGGCACAGATCTTGTATGCGGTGGAAAAAATCTCAAACGAGAACATCAGAGATTATTGCAATTAGCCTGGTGAATATAGCCGCTGTGCGAAAAATGACAGGAAAGAAACTGCAATGATAATTTCCCTTTGACACAAGGCCCGCAGCCAACAATACCAGATTTAGCAGGATTAAGGAAACAAAGCTGAATCATGAAGGCAGCGAGGGAGAGGATGGGGTGGGGTAGGGGGTTGATTGTTCAGGGAATACGACTCTCAGCCAGGCATTTGGTTCGTTTCGTCTTACACCTCAAAAATACTGAATACAGAAACGGTCTACAAGCATGCACAATTAGACTGGCCTGACCTTATCGCACGACTGCTTGGCTCCAAAACCATAAAATATAAACAAATAAAAAGAAAGCTACCATTTTAAAGTTTTTTTCTTTTTTTCTTTTTGGGGTCTTCTCAGTCGTTCTGGGAAGGGAGGCATGAATGCACGCAGAGCTGCTACACACAGCAGAGTGGGACGTACTGTATGTGACCAAACATGGCCCCTATTTAAACAGTCTGAGGAAGACGTTTAAGTTTAGCTTCGTCATGGCAATGACCTTAATGCCTCTTTCCAGCTGAGCATGATGGCGCCTTGGGTGTCAAGAGCCCCCAGCCTATGTTTGGGGTGGGGAGGGGGGGGGTGCAGGGGAGCTGAGGGTACGTGCGGCTCAAAGCATCGCACCAGCATGGAAGAATGATAAACCGTGTATGATCGCTTTAAAGCGTGAAACTTCCCCTGGGGTGCTCTGTGGACTTCTCCCCATTTGACCTGTCTGGGTGACGCAACCATGGACCACAAATTTTGCAGACCAATTTAGACGGTCAGCTCCTGCTTTCCTTCAGTCCATTGCATTTCCTAATCGCTGGAGGTTCTGAGAAAAAAGTGTTTTATTGTACGTGCAGAGCAATCAAAACTGTAGGTGTGGGTGTGTCTGTGTACTAATTTATAGAAAAGGAAGCAATGTCATTTTTGAAAGGTGAGGATTCTTACAGTTACATGCTGGGCTATTTTTAAAAAAATGTTGCTCAGGTCACCAGCCAGGTAATACTGATGAGACATTGTACGGATAACCTCTGCGACTATAGCTCCGGCAAAGTGTCTTATGGCGGAAGGATATCTGTCTGCAGAGAGGTAAGCAGGTTGTGTGCCGTGAGCCATTGCTGAAAAATTCAGCTCACTGGTGGCTGGGGTGAAATTGGCACGAGCCCCATGATAGTCTTCATTCTCTGTCCTTCAGTTCTCTTAGGGGCTTTACTGTTCCCAGATCAGTGTCTTTAAGCTGTTTGGCCCCTCTCCAAGTTAAACAGCAGATAACTTATTTTTACAAACGACTGAAGCTGACAAGGTTTTTCTTTCCTCCAATCTAATTTTTTTAAAACAAATTCTCTGCCTCATTCCTAAAGATGTTCAGTTTGAGTAATTGAACATGACAAATTTGCTTTGTGACCTGAGCAGTACACTGTCAGTCACCAAGCTGAACAGTCAGCTGTTTGAGATATAAGCAGATGTTTTATGTAGGACTCAACACCCAGGTTTTGTCAACAAACATATGCAGCCAAAAACCTGCAATTGAAATAACAATCCTAGTACTATCATTTTGATCTATTGCACATTTTTCTAGAAGCCGGGCTTTTTACAACCGACATTGCAGTAAACATCACCTGACAGGTTCAATGTAGCATTTTTAAGGATATGATAGGTGATGGTCATTGCCAACTGGAGCCAACTTTGGCTCATCAATCAGCAGCTAATTTTTTTTACATATACAGCCAAATCTGGCTAACCTTTGGCAGGGTCAAACTGGCCTTATGTCATACATGCCACCATTGGATGCATCTAATATGATCAGTCAGAAATACACAGTGGTTAAGAATGGCACATTCAAATAGCCCAGTAAACAATCACATCTTGGTTCCCCAAAGAGAAAACCCACTTGGATGATGTTTTTTGGGCCATTGCTGAGGCAGTCCCATTGCCCTTTGGCTTTCTGAAGGCAAAGTTGATGTCGGCTCAGAGGCACTGATAAAACTGACCCAACTGGGTCGTCTTTGCTTGGAGAGGGGTTGAAAAACCGCTCATACTAGCTGCTGTTTGGGAGTCCTTCTTGATCCCATCTCTAACGCACTCTCCTGTGATTGTGATTCGGCGGGTCTCACCGTGGCTGACGGACTGCAGGTTCACCGTCTTGGAGATCTTGTCCTCGTAGTTGGGCGTGCAGGACTTGCGGCTCACTTTGGACTTGAAGAGCGTGTTCACCAGCGTCGACTTGCCCAGGCCGCTCTGCCCTGAGAAAATGAGACAGGCAGGTTTGACTTGCGTACATTACAAAGGCAAAACGAACACGTTCGCAGGCACTGCGGAGGACAGCCGTGAGTCTGCAGTGGGTCCTGTGGTTTGGAGGATCATGGGTGCGTCCAGCAGCGATGGAAACGGCACTCCTAATGAATACCGGTTTAAGCCATTCGAGGTTTTGCTAGGGCCAGGTGAAGGTCAGGGTTGAACCCAGCTGTCTGAAATGTCCGTTGAGTACGCTCACCTGCTCCTAGTAAAACCTTGTGTGTTAACACCCGTTCATTGGGAGTTTTTGTCCTTGAGCCAGTGGTACTGCTGGAAGTAACTACAAGCAAAAATAGTCTTGCGATGTTGACGCCCCTTGTAAAGTGGTGGAGAGAAGTCATAAGAATGTAGTTGCGTGATCCTATAAAAAAAAAAAAATTATATACAGTCAAGCAGAAATGTGCATTTATTTTCTGGGTTGGCTTGTAACTGGAGGGGTAATGGGGAGACAGGGGTCTGGGTGGAGGTTGGGAAGTGAGCCAAAAACTGCATTTGGCCAAACTCCTGCTCTTGCTAATGACTCGACTGGAGCACACCGCTCACCGTGCTTATTCCCTGAAACATCGACGTCAAGCACAAACAACGCAATTGACCGGAACCCTCCAATCGAGGCAGGAAGCCTATAAAACCCATTAAAAATATCACAACAAAGAGCGGTGCAGTGTGTAGGAACTATACTATTACGGTTAATGTCATAATAAAACATCAAAGCGACTTCGATGCTATGAATGTTTCCTAACCTCATCTCAAAGTCCAGTTAAATACATTTTTTTAAATAAAGGAATTTCTCCTGCCTTTGACAAACTATGTCAATCACCACAGAACTTGCCAGATGCGTGGATGTGCAATAATTAACAACCCATAAATATTTGTTTTTATTTTATTTTATTTTATGAGCTGGCTTTGAGGTTAGCCAAGCAAGCATGGAGATGCTTGCTGTTCTTTGAGGATAGCCAATAAAAGATGGTTGATCTTTGACTTTGGCCAATCAAACATGGAGGGAAGGCACGACTGAATGAAACCCTCGACAATGACAAATTGTTGAGGTCTGATTGAAGGAAAACCTTTTATGGTACACGATGATGGCTTCATGGTTTGGTTTCCTTCCTTGGCGTGCACAGTACCGATGCCCTGGGCCAAGTATTTTATCTAAAATAATATACTTTTTGTTAAATTATTTGTCGCAGGTCTGACAGGTGTGTGTTTAGTGCCAGTGCCTATACAGTTCTGTATGTACCAAAAATTCCATGTTATGGAGTGTCGCCAAGAATGACATCTTTCACTGTGAGGAACCTAGCTTTTTGGACAAGGAGGAAGGCTTACATTTAATTCATTGATTGCTATATTGCATCTCATTTTACAGACCGTGTTATATTTTTTAAATGATTTGTCCCAGGTCTGATTGACAGGTGTGTGTATAGTCTATTTATAAAAGCTATTTGTGAAGCATCTCAGAGAATAAGTGCTGATCTAAGGGGCGACAGCTCAAGAGGTATGACCGATTGTCTGGCAGTCGGAGGGTTGCCGGTTCAAACCCCACCCTGGGCATGTCGAAGTTTCCTTGAGCAAGACACCTAACCCCTAACCCCTAACTGCTCTGGCGAATGAGAGGCATCAATTGTAAAGCGCTTTGGATAAAAGCGCTATATAAATAGAGTCCATTTACCATTTACCATGATCTGGGAAAAGGTTTCACTTATCCTAATATCGTAGCCTTATCCATGAGATAAAAAAGAGATGAATGGGATAAAAAGCTCAAGTGTTTCCATATAAGCCACACTAGTTGGAGGTGCTTAATCAATAAGGGCTTGCACGGTGTTTAGTGTTATGGGCGTTCTTTATTTGTTCTGACTCTCCCCTCCCACTTTCCAGCTTTCCTCCCTGTACAGAATTTCAGCTGAAAGACTAGGATGCTGACCACTTCCTGTTGACAATTCCCAACTTCCTGTGTCTTTGTAGTTCTTTCCTATCAAAAAAAACCTGAGCTCATCGTGTCTGCGGATGGTTCAGCTGATTGAATTGTGAAATTGCAGACCTGATTCGAGATTACAATAATGAAATTCAGTGCTGTTTCTGTTGTTGCTGTTTTTCCCCCAAGAAACAACTGTTATGAATCATTAGTTGTAGCTATGAGATGAAGTGTAAACAGTGTACTACAATATATTCTGTTGCTCAGACAACATTGGCGTGTAGCCAGTGCATAACATTATTAAACCTAATAATTGCTGCTTGATAGTAATGCATCATTTCTACTTGATTGCTGTGTGCCCCCCATGCAGAAACACTGGCTGAACTTTATGCAGACATTAATTAGCCTCTTAACTTCAAATTAAAATCAACCGTGTGCAGTAATAATTTACAGTTATGCAAATGCAGAGACTAACAACACATCACTGCATCACCAGGGATTTTATGGAAAAAGTGTTCTTCACTCAAACTGAATGGAGCAGAAGGTGATGCTCATTGGGGAAGTGGAATCTGCATTTTGGCCGGTTCAGCAGTGACCTCTGACTGCAACTCTGACCAATTATCCTTCACACATCATTGCTAATGTACACAAGGGGACCCTCGCCACCTGTCCTGCAGTAGGGACGTACTGTAACCCCAGTTTATTAAAGTCTTAATCAGGTTTAAGCCGTGACCACAGCGCGCAGCTGCCGGCGCAGTTGTGAAGCCATTGTTGATCTCTGAATGCGGATTCAGCACTCAGTGCAGTACGAGAAATACAGAGCGCCTCAGCCTGGGAGACGGAAAGGGTTCCTGCTCCTTACGGCCAGGGGATGGGGGGATTTGGATACTGAGAGAGGGGGAAGAGAGGGAGAAAGTGAAAGATGGTATGGAAGAATGTTCTTGGAAAACTCAGGAGGGAGGAGATGCATTGTTGGAGGGTGAAGGGGGGTGGGAGGGGGGGGTGGCAAGTGATAACGAACACCTGAGGCACAGAGATTCCAGGGACTGAATTTGCTGAAGTTCCTGGAATTCCTACATTGGTTTCCTGCACTTCCTACCTTAAACAGAAAGTGTGTATGTGTTTTTCTGTGTCGGTGTATGAGTGTGTGTGTGGTATGTGGTGTGTGAGAGAGAAACATGGAGTGCGTTTGACAGGAGGAGATGTAGAGAGTGCCTGTACAGAGACTGATCATGAGGCAGGGAGACGGGGATATTCTCATTGAGCTGCAGCAGCTGTAGCACTCCAAGATTACAGCGTGTGAATAACCCCAAGAGCTCGTGGGGAGAAGGAATGCACAGAAAATGTTTGTTGACAGACTGCTTCGGGGCCCTGAAGGATTTTACACGACTCCAAAGACCAGCGTCTTGTAACTTAAAGAATCAAAGCACTTTTCACACGCTGTTAACGGACAGCTAAGGTTTTGTTTGCTTTGAAATGCATCTAAAATGCGTTGAATCAAATTTGAACTTAAATGAACTCAATTCATTTAAATAAATTCGGGAGACATCAGCATTTAAAAACTCCAGGGAAAGTGTTCTGCTGCATATAGCAAGCACAAGTCATTGGCCCTTGACCGACTGACTGATATAAATTCTTGGCACGTCCAGGCAGACGTTTTCCCAAGGTTTAAATCACCCTGGGTAGCCAGAAACAATTTAAATGTCAGTTACTGAAATTGATTACCCCCCAAACTTAAAGAAAAGGACCTGGTGTTGTTGATCCTCTTAAGAAGGGCTCATCTTATTTAGCCTGGCATGCACAGCACTGGAAAACCAGGGTCCTGAGTTTCATAATGTGGACTTGGCAACCATAGTCATGGGCAGTTGGTTCCAGGAACAGGATTACTCTGCAGTGTGTATTTCTGGGTCTGTTCTGTCTGTTCACCCTTAATAACCGCAGGCTTAAACTGCACTGTAGCCTCGAGTCATGCACAATATGGCTCTCTCCGTGGCCCATGGCATCTAACTGAAAACCAGCACCGCACCACAATCTGGCATTCTGTTCAACAGTGTCATAAATGCATGGTAATGGTAATGATTAGTAGTTGAGGTAGTAGCACTTGTTGTAGTAACAGTAATAGTCACAGTAAAAGTAGTACTTCTTAAAGGACATTTTTCTTTTTCATTGTAATGCCCAATTGTGATGGATTAGGTGGTCCGCAGAAAGGCACCGTTAATGTAACCCATTAGTGACAATTTGGCACTCAAGGTAAATAGAATCTTTCGAAAATGAATTCTAATTCTATGTATTTGTTACGTAGTAACTGCAGAATGCTTAGCAGGACATCGTTAAAAGGAGATTTAAGAGCTCTTGAATTAAATGGCTCCTCTGTTTACATGTAACAGGTGGTGACTGAGCTGAAGCAGCTGATCGCTGGCTGTTAATGACTGTTTTCGCAAACAAAAGGGAAGTACTCCCATCCGATGCAGGATGTCGCTAGCGGCGATAAAAGGATGATCCGAAAAGTGCAGCCGAGGCTTTTATAGCCGTCAGCGTCACCGTTGTTCTTTTCACTCCCCTGCCCGAGTGAGGCCAAAGGTGGCTCCGCCCCCCCCCCAGTAACGGGGCACGGCGTTTCCTGTTCACCTGTCCCCGCGCTTCCTCTCCGAGAAGCTACGGCTTTCCTTCAGCCGCCCCTGCGGGAAGCCGCGGCCCATGCCAGAGGCCGCTGCTTCGCCCCCTCTGTGAACGTCAGGCAGCAGACACAAAAATCCGTCCCGCACACACACAAAACGCACACAAATACACACATACACACATATACACAAACATACACGCCCGCGCTCACAAACGTGCTTGCGCCAGACTCCTGACTTCGCTTCGCTTATCAGTGAGAAGAATCCCCTCATCCACATTCGCGCACACACACACTAAATGCATTTAATTTTGAATATCACCACATTTGTTCACATGTGAAAGAATTTTGAGCTGTCTTATCTGTTTTGTTGGATTTGCATAATAAGTGAGAGAGAGAGAGAGCCAGGGGACCATGTCCAGTGTGGTCCCATGTGTAGAGAGGGAAAGAGACATGGTATCAGTGTGACCCATCTATGAAACCCCGCCCCCGTTGCCCGGGTGATGCTTGCTTACCTACAACCATTATGTTAAACTCAAAGCCCGTCTTCATGGCCTTTCGCCTCATCTGGTCCAGCACGGCCTCGATGCCCACATAGCCGAACAGCTCGTGCCCCGTGATGTACCCGTCCGGGCTGGGCTCTTTGGGGCAAGTGGGCGGGGCCTGCTCCTCTGGCTCCTCCTCCTCCTCCTCGGCCATCTGGACGTCTGGCTCCAAGGCCGGCGCTGGCATTTCTGGAGGGGGAGGGGAGGGGAGGGGAGAAGGGAGATTAACATGGTTTTAATCTCTATAGGTGTTTCTATGAGAGGTTATGTGTAGGGAGAGATCCTTGAAGTGCCCAGGCCTGATGCAGTGCTGGATACTCCTTAGACTGTAAGTAAATGGGAAGCCTAGATGGGCTGAATGACCTATTCTCCTGAATATGTATTCATATGTGTTGTGTCATTGAGGCCCACATGACAGTTGCACATTGGTACACAAAGCCTGTACTATTCAAAGGGATTGGACATAAACCCTATTTTATTTACTGCTGTGGACATAGCCCATTCATCTGCGTAATATTGCTCTTCAGCAACAGTTTTATTACGAAGAAATGCACTGAACATACTGCCAGGCACACGCACAGTAAATCACGAATAGTAGGCTTGTCTGGTTTTTACCGCCTGCATTACACCCATCAGCGTGCAAGCGTGCAGGCCGTTTAGTTTGCTACGCTCACTCCTGATCCTGCCGTTCGAAGGGTGCCAGCCCACTTTTGAGGGTGAGCGTTTACCCGGCGGTCACGTGGAGTCGGAGACGCGGCGCTTCAGGGGCTTGAACTCGGGTGACGTGTCTAAATGCGGGCGGCGGCTTAGCGGGCTCCTCTGGGCGCTCTAGGAGGGGAGAGGATTGGCCTCACGCGGCAGGCCGTCCCGCAGCACGCTCGCCGCGCGGCCTCCGCACACCTCCGCCTCGGGAACGATGTAACCGCATCGCCCCTGACGACATGCGGCAGCAGTGTGCTCAGTGTAAATGGTAAATGGACTGCATTTATATAGCGCTTTTATCCAAAGCGCTTTACAATTGATGCCTCTCATTCGCCAGAGCAGTTAGGGGTTAGGGGTTAGGTGTCTTGCTCAAGGACACTTCGACATGCCCAGGGTGGGGTTTGAACCGGCAAACCCTCCGACTGCCAGACAATCGGTCTTACGTCCTGAGCTATGCCGCCCCAGTGTGCTCAGTGTGGACGCCTGTACTCGTGTTCGTTTTTGCTGGATTACGTTGGTGGTCAAACCGCGTTCAGTTTAGCCTCAAATTGGCTTCCCCATGAACAGAACATTTTAGTTTCAAACGAGCAAGGCTGACTCGAGTTGCCGGCACAGCGACAGGTGAGGGCACATGACAATTGTAAGGAAAAGGACAAATCCAAATCTTTGAGTTTCTTTAATTCTCAGTGATGCTTTGTGTGTGATGTGCTGAAATGCTGTCGAGCGCATATTTAGTATTCACACTTTCATGTACCGGCAAACCCTCCAAGTCATACGCCGCTCAAAACAACTTGATTTATTATTTTTTTTGCTGTCCTCTGTAATATCTGAGATCACTGTTGCGCAATGCCAGACCTTTATTTTTGCGAAGGAGCCCCGCTGACAACATGAATGTTTCTTTCAACAGCTACAAAGCATCTTTCATGCTGGTACTCAGGGGTCGCGACCTTGCCCGGAGGTCACGACCCCACTTCACTTCTGACACTGGGTCAAGTAGGCGGTCTGGGAAGAGTCGCCCACTTGCCACATAAAGTGTGACCTATAGAGGAGTCACATTACACGAGAAAGGACTCACTCACACTTGGTTGTATCAATTTGCACACAGTATGTGGTCAAATGGCGCATAGTCAGTGTATCTATTGTCCCTGACGGCAATTCATTAAGCAGCATATTTAAAAATCATTAGTGAGCGAATGTGTTAGTCATCAAATCTAAGGCAGTACAATGGGCCATAGTGATGTGAGTCAATAAATTTAAAAATAAACAGTAAAATTTTAAATTATTTGCAATACCAGTAGAAAACTTCAATAGAAAAAAGGAAAGCAAATACAGAAATTCTGAGGCCTGGTGCGTGTACTCTTCAGCCTTTATTACTGCAATGTTGTAAAAAACCAATACTGTTGTTGCTTTTAATTTTGGGGTCTCTCTAGTGTCTGCCAACTGAAATTCCTTGTAGAGGATTAACTGGACTGCCAGCTCATAAAGTCCATGCGGTCTCTTTCAGTTAGTGGGAGGGTGTAGCCAATTGCTTTATGGCTCATCTTCAGGAGTCTGGCAGGGGACACTGAGAAGAAATGGACTTCAATCCACCAGTAAGTCAGTTTGTCTAAAGCACAGTCTGAAGGAAAGCCTTCTAATGAAGCGTGAAACGAAGATGAACCGACCAATGACTGCTCAACAATTGGAGTCTGAGACATGCGTACGTGTGACTCACCCCACCCCCACCCCCTTCGATTTGCCCTGTCTCCGGGTGGCACCCACCCAGAAACGGTGCCACCATGAGATAGGGCAGGTTGGAGGTGGGGGTGGGGGGGGGGGCAGGGGTTGAGTCACACGTCCATGGTGTGGGCCGCAGCGCACCACAGACGATGACGACGGCATCGTGACACGCGGGACACCGCAGACAAGCGCGGCAGCCATTGTGTGGCAGGTTAACAAAGACGGTGCTGAAGCACGTCCAGCCAAGAGGCCTGCTTCTGGAACATAGTGCACATTGTGTTCTGACAAAAGACCCCACAGTGTGATCCCCCACATATCTAGCCAGCCTGTGAGAGCCATCAGGGAACGTGAACTCAAAAGTATACATTCATAGATGTTTTTTAAAGCGGAAAATTTAAAATGAGAACACGAAAACACAGCTGTACGTATATATTTAAGTATCTGTTCAAGTAGTGGAAAGTGCAAAACCTTGTTTCTAAGTAATGCATGTTTACAAAAAATACAGTCATCATTGACAGAGTTAAAAAAAGAAAAACAATGAAAATGGCAACTCTGGTTCTAATGAATGACATCATGACAGCACATTTAAAAAATCTGCATGGACCCCCTAAGACAGGCCTAATATAATCATAAGGGGGGACTCAGAGAAGAGCATGGGACCTGTGCTACATGAGCCTATCCTGCAGATTATCTGTGAATATATACCCCCATCTTGGCCATTATTTCCTATGAGGTTGTCACTGTTGGCACTGCCCAGTTGGTTCACTGGCACTAGAGTGGTCCAGAATCTGGCCATCTCGGATCTCCACAGCGACTCGGACCCCATCGACCTTGGAGGTCTCGTTCATCTCCGTTCTTATCAGCTGGACTCAGTCCGGACTGTCTAGCTCCCTCTCCCCCCCCCCCCCCCCAAAGGGAACAGAGGCTGTTCTCCAGACGCAATCAGCAATTTACCTTCACAATTAGTGTGCTTATCTAATAGCAGCCAGAGATAAAGTGAAGGCGTTCTGGGTAAAGTCATTAAGCCTGTAAAATTGTCCCCATGGGAGTGTTCTGGTCTGTGTTCCATACTCACAAACTAAGTGAAAGGACTCGGCAAGCCACATCTCTGAAGGCCTGCCATATCTAAGTAGACCCTCTCGAGCTTTATGGAGCCATAAAACCTCTCTGGGTACCGCTGAGCTCCACCCCCTTATTTAAAACTTGCATTCTTTTCTAATCTAAATGTTTATTTATTTTCCCTTCTTTCAAGGCGATTACATTTTAGTACTTTAAATTGCAATAGATGGTGAACGACTCGTACTACAATACTCAAAATAAACAAATTGCACAGTCTACGAATTTGCATACATTAAAGGTATCTTATGCCCAGGTGTCTCCTAAGGTGTGCCCAGATGTCAGGATCACCCTTGTCGAACAAGACGACTTCCAAACTCCCATTCAAACTAGTTGCTGCTCACCACTGGGTCACTTGACTTTCTCCATGGTTATTACACCCATTCCTAATATACCCTGACGCGACAGAGCAGAAGACTGAGTGAGGCGAAACAATAAATAGAAAACAACTTTCTATTGCATTGTCCTCACTGATTGCATACGAAAACGAACATAGCCTACAGTGCGACATCATTCTGCTCTGTCTCATCACCTCCAAAGTGTTGCTCTTAGTCACCCTGTGGGGCTGCTGACCACAGTCGACACCGGCATGGTCCACAGCCAGTGCCTTAACGGGATGAGTCGCCCTGGAGCTCTGAGTTCATTTCACAGTGGGTAGGGAATGGCAGGGATTGTGTAGCCCATCAGATGTACGAGGGAGAACCGGGTGGCCAGATGTAGAGATGCAATTTTATGGGAATTGGGACACCATGGTTAATGCCCTCACGGTTAATGGGACCACAGACAGTCAATTACAGAGAGTGTTTGAAAAAGACATTGACCGACCCTTTCAGCCAAGGATCTTCAGTCAGTGATGTGTGATCCGAAAACAAACCGTTTTAATCTGCAATAACACAAACACAGATGGAGTCTTGTGGTCATCAAACCATAAGGCAACGAGACTGAAAAATGCAAGGGAAGGGTCTCGTTGGCTGTACCAAACTCAGCACTGACCACTTAGCTTTGCAAGGACAATAGTTTGGCGACAGTCAAAACCACATGGTGCACAGACCGCATAGAAGCGTGCGCGCTTGTAGCTGATGCATGGCGTGCGGTCCTAAAACTGAACTATGTGAGAACAGCTATGCATCGTAATTCACCGCATGCGTCTTTGCTTTCCAGCAATCATAACATGCAACCGAAGCCACTGACCTCATGTGCTTTGACCTTTGTCACTCCCAAAAGCCCTTGCTGTTTCGTGCTACGTTGCCAAATTCAGTTGACGAAAGTGGCAGGAGGAGGAATTAGAAGTTTGATAAATTTACTGAAAATGCTGTACTTATAAGGTCAAAGTTCATGGCATGGTGGTGACAAAAAAAGTGCATTCCATATCTAACCTGGTTAGCTGGTACTGCACACTTACACACTTGGTATTATACTCACCAGTATGCTTGGCAGTACATCTTCCCAAGTACACAAGTGTGTCGTTTACAAGTATGTGTTTTGGAATGTAGCCTTAGTGTGTATAAAAAAGAATGCGCTTTCCCCACGTGCTGTCAGAAACCTTTCCCAAAACTCTTTAAGCGAATCTCATGCTCTCTTTGTTGAATGGATACTGTGACTGATACGTTTCAAGTTTTTTTTCTTGCCGTGAGTTCTCTTTAAATCCCCCCTCGGCTCTGCGAGAGAGCAGCGGCGCTCGTACCGCCGTTCGTCTTCAGGGCCGCGATTTCCCTCGAGTCTGACGAGCGGGAACGGCGGGGACTGCGCGCCAGGGCCGGAGGAACGCGCGGAGCGCCCTGACAAACGAAGTGGCGGGGAGGAGGCCCGACCGGTGGAGCGTACGCGGTTCCTCTCCGTCCGCGGGCGCCGTACGAAAACAAACGCGAGCGCTGAGCGCATGGGGAGCCTCGAGGAGCTGGAAAAAGGGCCAGTGGGGAGTAATGTGTAACGTGTCGCGCCCCCAGTAAAACCCTGCTGATCGATCGAACAGACCTGCCTGCTTTTTGCTCATGTCTCCGCTGTTTGTTTCGGCAAACTGCAGGCTATTTACTGCGACCACAATCAATGCTTTGTTCTTAACCTTAAGTTTTGAGCAAAAAGCCATACTTTATTGTTCTGTCACTTTTATCAGGGCAGTTTGCAGGGTCCTGCTGCATTCATCATTTGGGGGTAACGGTATTCCCCCTGTCACGCTCATGGCTAAAACTGCCAGAATCAGTCAGCACCGCTACGGTCCAGATTTGATACCACAGCGTGGGGCCCACCCGAACAATGGAACAGTGCCTTAACAGGATGAGCCCCCTTATTTAGTTCAGTTTTAATCTGCCTGTCCTGTTGTTTTATTTCCCGTACCGAAGATTAGGTTAGAGGTGTTTTATCAAATACGCGCTGCAGCTCATAGATAACACCACAGTGGCAGTGCACAGTGCTGTAGTGTACACGTGCTTCCAGGGCATATCGTTGTGTTGTTGCCTTGTTCTAAGGCACTGCCATTGGTGCTTTTCTTGGAATAATTAATGAACTGGTCACCTGGCGGCTTAGTGTTTCGGATTACAGTATTAAATGACAGTGCGCAAATCTTGTTGGAGCACTGCAGTGACTAGAATGTCCTTTGTGTGTTTAATTCTGTGCAGGTTACACCTGATTTACGCAGCTACGTGTTAGCTTTCAGTGACACAGTGTGACATCAGTGACATTAACACAGTAGCATGAAATCTGGACCAAACATATACTCTTATGTAAAATATATAAATAAATACTGTGTATGATCAAATCTAAAACCCAAATCCATTTATATGTCTGTTCACTGATATGCCGTAGAATGAATTGGGTGATACTGCATGTCCATTACTGCATGACACTTTTATAAATGTAATGGTATGCATTCGTCACGTAACGTGTCACAACAGTGAAAGAAAGCATAAATTCAACTCTAGCCCTCTGCCTCTGTGGGTAACCTCTGTTTTGAATGAACGCACTTCTGAGTGATGTCATCAAACTCTGATAAATCCCGCTGCTGCAGCGGACAATCGCACATCTGGGGGACAGACACACGCATGCGACGTGTGCACGAAGAGCCTGATGTACCAGGAGCCACCCTGGATGTGCTGCTGGAGGGGGGCGGGGCAGACCTCCCCAAAAACTGTCAAGGGCCAGGCTTCCGGATTACTGCCCTGAATCATTCTTGCTAGACGTGCCGACGCAGTACGATAAATCAAAAAAAGCACGAGTCAAGACGATCGCACAGCCGATATCAATTTCTGCAGCAGAGCTGAACGCCCAAGCGACAGTGAAAAAGAAGGCGGGGGAAGCAATGTTTGTTTCTCAGGATTTTGTCTGCGAGGGGGAAAAAGCAACTAAAAGTAAAAAGCAAAGTAAAATGAACCAAATTCAGTTTAGACCCTTCAGCTCTATGTGCGGGTCAAAGGAGGGTTGATGAGGTTCAGTAGTAGCAATATTGTATGGTGGTACCCTGCAAAAGTTTGGTAATGAGAGAACAAGGGACAGAGAGGAAAACAAGCCCTCTGGTGTGAGAGAGGCTACACTTCAGAAAACAGCCGCCACCTGTTCCCCCAAGGGTGAGCGTCATGCTCAAAGGGGTGCCAGTAAATCAGTGGTGGTACACCCAAAAAAGTGGGGTGGGGGGCGTGGGACAGGTCCGACATGCCCACGCCATCATGGAGGTCTAAACCCAGTTCTAAAGTCACCAAAAAAATAGACATCCCCCCCTTCCTTTTCTACCCCAGCAGCTGCAGACCCTTCCAGGCAGCCTGCATTGTCTCTCTATAGCGCAGCACTGAGGCCACCCGCATTCAAACACACATAAAAAGAACGGGTCCTACCTTCTCTCATTGAGAAGCAGTTGTTTGTGGCCCACTCTGGACGTGCCTTGTAATCTAATCACTTCTCCGAGGCAGGGGGAACTTTCTCTCTGTTTTACTGCACTTACTCTTTCTCTTTCGCTCTCCCTCTCTCTTTATCTTTCCCTCTCCTCACGAAAATCTCCAATCAAGACTTTTCCCTCTCTCTTCCCTCACTCTTCTTTCACTTTCTACAGCTAAAAGCGCACACGGCGGCTTTCTCTCTCCTCTATCTTTCTCTCTCCTCTATCTGTCTCTCTTCTCTACATCTCAAGCTGCACACAGTGACTCTCCCGTTTTCTCTTCCCCACTTCTCTCCCTTCACTAAAGCTCCTGCGACTCCCTCTCTCTCCCTCCCTCCCTCCCTCCATACACCTAAAGCTGCACTCATCCATTCACATGCAGATGAGCCAGAAGCCTTCGCTAATCCAACAGAATAACACCCCCCCCCCCCCCCCACCCCCAGCCCTGTTCCTCCCAGTTCTGCAGACTCATTTACACTCCACTGAAGCTGCTCACAAAACTAGCCGAATAAATAATTGACCTATAAAACGAGTGAACAAGCGCTTATTCTTTTGGAGAGAGGCAATCCCCTCTGTCCCTTGTCCTGTAATAAATTAACTGATCACTTGTACACATTAAGAGCATTGTCACTTTCACTTAATACACCAAAAAAAGAGAGATGGTTTGGCGCTGGTAATAAATGCCATCCATTCTGGGGTTATCTGCCGCCCCTGATACCAGCTCTCCAGACATGGGGCCCTTAGAAGCTGCCTGTGGAGAAATCTCCTGCCAGATAGCGCTCGAGTTCACGCTCTGAAAGTTTGCAGCGCCGTTCTGTTGAACGTTTTGCGGCGCTCGGATATCCATGGCAACGGTCTGCTCTCTGTTGGTTTTGCAACGTGCAGTCTCTCCGTACCCTGGCAGGTCTGTTCAGTTAGGGGCTTTTGGCCCGTTGAGAGAGAGAGAGAGTCGTGGGAAAACTTAACATAAAACAGGTTTGTCAGGTAGCTGGGAGTAATTTTTCACGGTTTATATTTTTAAAAAGTAGGCCAAAATGAGTCATGTTTTCAGAAATTCACATTACTGGCCCATCAGTGATGACTCCCGTACACCACTTGTTGAATAAGTAGCCTATACTTCATTCTTGGTCAATGTATATGACGAGGTCAATATGCTTTAACTTTTGCATACTGTTCTACAGAATATGGCTTGAGTCAGAGGTACTTGCCGAGTGAGCATTCTATTAATATTTAATTACTAGATACCTTTGCAAATGAAAAGGTATGCTTGTGGGAAATATAAACATGTTTAACATTGTCCTTGTTCAGTTTTAAACTAAAGGTTTTGGTCAACGTGATTCTGATATCTGATATACTGTCGCTGTAGGAAAGCAGGTCAGTGCATGCTACAGAAGTGCCGTTTCACACTCCAGACTCCCAGCTAGTCACGCAGGAACGCACAGCTTTCCCCAGACCCGAGTCACACAGCGGCATCTGAGAAGACGGACTTTCACCATGAAGCCGTCTCCCAAACAGAAGGAAACCCCACTGAAAAAACATCGCGCAATATCTCCTCTTTACGCACTGTATCCGCACCACCCAAACCCGTTATATTCACAGAGTGAGCTGAAGGATGGGAATGCGGTCACGGGTAAAAACGGGAACCGGCTGCACTTGTGCAGCTTTGATTGTATAGGCAGGCTTGTTACTCGTGAAAAAATAAACCAGAAACATGGAAAGTCTGCACTCCCCCTGAAATGGTCACCTTTTCTTGCTTTAGAGCCAGAAATTAACAAGTAATAAATGTGAATGTAAATAAGAACTTTCTATTTTATTTACTCATCGTAACCTGTCATTTCCAAGTGAAAATTAATTTGAGAAAATGAATAAAAAATACAAAAATATAATGGTTGGATAAGCATTCATCCCCCTAGTTTAATTCTTCTTGGAAGCTCTTTGATACCTATTACAGCTGTGTGTCTGTTGAAAATTTGGGGTAGGTCTCTACCAACTTTGCACACCTGGATTGGGCAATATTTTCCCGTTCTTCTTTACAAACCTTCCGGCTCAGTCGAATTGCATGGGTAACATCGATAGACAGCAGTCTTCAAGCCGTGCTACTGATTTTCAGTTGGATTTCGGTTGTAGCTCTGACCGAGACACTCAGCTAGGTTCACCTTTTTTGTTCCTCAGCCATGTCAGAATAGCCTTGCCTGTGTACTTCATTCAGGCTGTCAGGCTGACGAGAGAACTCCTGTCCCGAATTCAGCCTCCTCGCAGCAGGCAGCGGGAAATCCTTTTGGATTTTTCTGTGTTTTGTTTGGTGGTCCAGTCACTGCTAATGGGAAACATGCCCGTGACATGGTGCTGCCACCACCATGCCTCACAGAAGGGGGGATGGATGGTGCGCATTTAGGAGAAGAAAGTTCCATATTGGTTTCATCAGACACCACAACCTTTTCCACATGGTTTCAAAATTTCCCCGAGTGTCTTTTTGAAAATGTGTTCCCTTCCCTGTGCGCTTGCACTTCCTGTTTGTATCTGACGATGTCTGAGCAAGGTGAGCAAGGCAACACGGCTCAGGTTCCCCTTCCCAATACATATCCAGGTGCTGACTGCACTGTCTCTTTCTCATTATGAGCTTAGGTGCGTTGTAGTCATGGCAAATCATGTAATACTGTAACAAACAAAATCATCATGAATTACCGTACATTACCGTAACTGAAAATAATGACGATATAGTTCTTTGCAAAAAAAAAACAAACAAACAAAAAAAACAATTATTTTAGCATTTTAAATGTAACACTATTGTATTAGATTGTCTTGAGCTACTTCTCCATGAGGAACTCGACACCAGTTTTGGAGAAGCAGTGTTTAATTTGGAGCCCTGACTATATCAGTCATTATTCGTATGCCTCTTGGCTGTGTGTTTCTCCAATTGAGGAGAGGCTGTGACCACTACTGAATGAAAGCATTCACTTACATTGAGTGGTTAAGGCCACACAATTCCAGACTATCGACATTCCCATCCCACACTGTCTCTCTCTCTTTCTCTCTCTCGCTCTCCCTCCCTCCCTCCACCCCCTCCCCCCACTGGCCTGTTGTCTGGTACCACTTAATCCATCTCTCCTCTGCCACTTGCCTCCACCAGGAAAGCTAGAAAACAGTGCTCCCCTCCTCCCATTCATGTCTAAGACTACCGCTGAGCAGCGTGGGTGGAAACTCTAAAGCTAGCGGCATTTTGTAATTCGATAAATCACAATTAAACCCTCAGAGGGGAAATTCAGAATGCAAACCATATATTGTGTAGCATGGTATAAAGAACCCCAATGGACACAGAAACAAACATACGTCAATGAGCACTCAACAAGATAAGCACATATACGAGAGTGGTTTATGCAAATGACCAAGCAAATGCAACAGTAAAACGATAACAGTAATTGCAACACAGCGAGAGCAACAAATGAAACCATGTACTTCCCACTAAAGCGCTGTACAAACACTACCCCATCAATCCGCATCGTAATGTTAAACAACTCACTGAAATCAAAGCCTTAATCCAACATAACCTCAGTTCATCCACTCTCTAACTGCAACCCTCGTACTCACATCCTGACCATAATTCATGTGCCATAACCCTGTCGCTAAGATACTTCAGTTGAACCCAAACTGCTATTCTCCTACCAGCTAAAGCACTGTCCTCAATCTATCCATGACCCCAATCAACACACTTCCACTAAAATCTGTATCTTCATCCAAACATAACTTCCAGTTGTCCACATCCTGACCATAGCCATTCCACTTAAATCCAAACTGCAACTTGACCATACCCTCAGTCCATCAACACTCTAACCTAACCCTGTCCCCCCCACCTTACTAAAATACACTAAAAACTAAATGAAGTATGAGCTTATTTTTCTTGTCAGTGGTCACATTAATGGAGGATTCTGGCTTTTTGTGTGGAAAAAAGAGCCAAAATGCTGGGGGAAATTTCTTAAATATTTTTTGAAAATATTACAATGGGCAGTTACCCATACGTGAACCACAACAAAATAATTACTCCGCTTTCTTTGAGCCAATCATCTTTCGGTGTCTGACAGTTGTGTTGTTTTTTGACCATGATGTTTGCACAGCCCTTGGTTGCATTGCAAGATTCAAAGAGAAAGTTTTCTCAATTTGAATGAAACATTGAAAACGAAATGTTGCGCTCTAGCTAGGCTCAACATGAGTAAATTAAAACAGAAATAGCTCCTAGGGTTTAAAAAAAAAATATTGTGGCAAAATTTTACTTTTGATCAGAATGCCAAACCGTTATTTGTAGTTTATTTCATCCTGCTAATCGCACTATTTCATCCCTGTGTCATAATAAAATTATGAACGACATACATTTGTGTTATCATTTTGAGTCAGCATAGCACTAGCTCAATTGTTATCATTAGCAAATAAAGTGGATTTTCCCTTTATCTGTTTCCATCAATAGGATATTTCATGATTTTCGTAAAGCCTTTATATTGTATGTGTAATACAATTTATGGATTATTTTACTATATATAACTAAACTTCCATCAGGATTATGGGTTGTCATAATTATGAATTGATGAAATGGGAGAAACTGAGAATTCCTTTGTGAGGAGTGGCATTTAAAGTAGGATGTGGTTGATATTGTGTTCATTTAATCTCTTTGGCCAAACACACAGAATGTCGTTTTCTTGGTCTGAAATTAAACAGCTCACATTATGTTGTCAGCTTTCCTGGAGCGGCACGGCCGTTTTGAAATGTCTATGATACACGAAACCTTTTGAAATGTGGTTCCAATCACCTACCGAAGACTTGCCAAGAACACAAAAAAAATATCTCCGGGATCTGGAGCTTCTGAGCGGCGCGGTCGCTCTTCCCGGTAAGGCACTGTTGCGGTGCGCGCAGGGGCCACACGGAGCGGTATCAGACCCGGAGCGCGGCAGCGCCGAAAGTGACCGGCGGCGCCTCACCGACCGGCGCCTCATTGCACACCAGTGACCGCTGCTGGTCAGTCAGGCACTGTAAAGCCGTCTCCCTGCGAGCCTGACATGTGAACTGCGGTGACTGGCATCGTGTGCCTCGTAGGAGAGCACATGCTCATCTGTGCAGTCCTGAAGTGATGCTGTTACATGTACAGTAGTTGCAGTGATAAGGGGTGACACTGTATGTACAGTATATTCCATTGGGTGTTTCCAAGCGTATGGAAAAAAGGGGATAAAAGCACAAAATTGTTTTTAAAGTAATGTCACTACACCATTTGAATCTCAGGGAGCCTAAAGTTATCCTTATCTGTTTAGCTATGCAGTGGACAAGTACAGTTATAGTGTGTACAGTTACTTTTCATGCCACATTCATCTTTCATAAAAATTATTTAAGTAAATGATTTGTGCTCATTACATAAGAATCTGTAAGATCCAAAAGATTTATTACAACAAATGCCAGTGTTTCAGCGCTGAATGCACCTTTCATTGTGTCTTGAGAAGCGGCCTTTAAAGTCAAAATATATCGTCAGAATGTTGTCACAAACTGCATGAGTTGGTTACTACAGCAAATGGACAATCTTAAACGACAGTAGGATCTGAAGTAGGTTTCATTTTAGAGTGATTCCATAGGTGCTTCACCAGAGGTATACGTACGTGTGTGTATGTGTCTGTGTGCGTGTGCACATGCGTACGTGCGTGTATGCGTATTGCCACGAGGGAGAGTCACTGAATCCCTTCATTACTGTTTGCCTTATAATCGAAACCACATGACACGGGTCTATTGCTGCGGGTTCAACCCGGAATGGACGCTGGGAAAATGCTCCAGAAGAAACAGGAAGTATCGGGTTGCCTCAGAGTTCAGTGGCTCACATGGCAAAACTCACCGCCCCCCCCCGGCTTCCCTGACGCACGAGGGGTTAATTTAATCACGGCCCGTAGAAACGCCGCCAGTAGGGGGGAGGACGTGTGAGGCAGAGGAAGGAGTGCATGCTGGGAGATTGGCCCCCTGGCTCTTGATCAGCATCTGCTTACGCTGCACCTCAGCCTCCAGTGCAAGTGGGAAACAGCGTGGGGTGGGGGGTGGGGGGGTTTGGGGGGCGCCCACACGTAGCGTGAGCATGGCTGTATACGTCACCAGCCGCTTCTTTCCACACTGCAGCCCACAGCCTGATTAGGTTTGTAACTCAGAGGTTATAGAGGTCCTCTGGTTCCTCATCGCATTAAATTCAAAGAGACGTACTCAAGTCTACAGAGTGTGTGTGTGTGTGTGTGTGTGTGTGTGAGAGAGAGAGAGCGAGCATGTTATTTGTATGTTGTGTGTGTGCTGCTTGTATGTGCTGTGCATGTGTTTGTATGTTGTGTGCATGTGTTTGCCATGTGTGTTGTATCTATGTTGTGTGAGTGTGTTCTTTGTATGTTGTGTGCATGTGTTCTTTGTATGTTGGATGTGAACTTGTTTGTATGTTGTCTGTATGTGTGTTGTTTGTATGTTGTGTGTATGCTGTGTGTGCGTTCATGTGTGCATGCGCATGCACGTGTTTGTTGTTTCCCAAAGGAGGAAATGGGTTAGTCCTCAGGCCAGCCACAGAATAGAAATGAGCCTCTGCACTCACAAACTCAGAAGGGTCTCCCCCTTCTCTCTCCCCCTGCACTTCTCCCACATAGTGCTGGCGATTGTTCTGCACACCAACATGCACTCACTGAGAGGCTCCCCGGATTCTTGCAAAGCTGACCCCATGGAAAGTTAATGGTTGCACATTCTGAGTGCTTATAAATTAGCCACGGAAAGAATTTTAGTGGTATTTTCTTGGTATGTCCCTCCAAACCTAATTCCTTGGGTTAAATTTTAAAATGCATAACCTGAGTATTTCTTTTGCAAGTTAAAAATAAATATCTTCCAAAATAATTTAAGGATTCAGTTTTTGGGGGGAAACTGCTAAAAAATAGCTGGAAGATAATATATTAAGGATAATATTACAATCAGAAAATGTGTATGTACTTTAAAATACAGTCAGGAAAAGGCACTGGTCAGGTTTTTTTTTTTTTTTGAGGTAGCAAGTGGCAGTCACCCTGAGGGAAGGCTTCCTAACTCACAAATCAGACACTTCATCACTCTGTGATGGGACTCGAGATAAGAACTGTGGCGTTAGCCCGACTAGCCGCTCAGGCCGCTTGGTCTGGGAGGAGGAGCCATTTTTCGGGAAGCCCCGCCTGGTTGCTGTAGAGGAAACGGACTCCTTTCGTCCGACTCCCTTCCCTGCCGTTCCCCAGGCTCTCCCGACCTCTGACCCCTGGCTCCGCTCGCTTTCTGCCGCCTCGGCTGGGAGGGGCGCGCTCGCTTCTGACCCGCGCCCCCCCCCCCCCCCCGTCCAGAGGTCACGCCTCATCTTTGGGTGACAGGAAATGGCTTTTTGATGGCGCCACCCCAGCAACGTCCAGCGGGGATTTTTTTTTTTTAAACCGCAGAAGGCGGAGAGGAGTACTCAAAACAAATCATTAGTAATGTGGGAAATTATAATGATAAATGTATTAAGCAACAGTGTATTTTTTTTGCATTAAATATTTAGTGAAATATCTAAAAGCGGCAATAAAGGGGCCGGTAATATATTTCCTGTCATGTATCGTTTTATTTATTGCAGAACATTCATGTAAAAAAACTACAGGCCCCTCTGAGACCAGATTTCTAAATTGTGGTTTGTCCAGCCATGCTCTTTCTTTGGTGCGTCCTATCCTACCCCCCCCACCCCCCCCCCCCCCCCCGGAGACCCCAGCTCAGGCCCTGTAAATTCAGCACAGTGTGAAATCTGTCGCGTCTCTCACGCAAGGAGAATCAGATTGCCTCTCTGTGAATGATTCATTACATCAGTGGGTCAAACGCAGAGCGTCCCAAAGTATGTAGGCTATACGTTCGGAATCGCTCACTCGCTGGCAGAAACTCAAATATTTTCCTCCAGTATACAGATAAGTCAGAATACACTGCACACTTGAGGGAAATGTTTTAGTTGTTGACAGTGTCTTGTATGAAAGATTTGTATGCGTAATGTGCATACCAAAACATTCACAATGACTTCCAACTGTGGCAGCTTACATAATGTTACATTGTTTTCATGGGAAGTGGCAGTAACTGATGTATCACATGATATTTGTGGTATATTTTGACATTTAAAACCTAATACATAGAAGCTTTGTGGTTTTACTTAAACACATATTACTTTATTAATGAGAGTATCATTACTCTTTATTAAAGAGTAACGGGTAAGAAAAAAAACCTGCAATAATAATTTTGTGAAGCTTGAGAAAGATTCCAGCCTAATGTGACCCGAGTGCTGATTACAGAAACAGATCCGCTCTGGGACAGAAGCTAGCCGTCTGACAGATATGACACGTAGGCCTGTAGCCTCATGCATCTCCCTCCAAGGCTCTGTGAAACTCGTACCGTTAAAAAAGCACCGCGGAGGTCTCGACTCCCACCCGTGGGCCTGCTCCGCCCAGGCAGAATGGGACCTGGACGGCAGCTCTTAGGTAATGGGAGCAACAGACCCCGTTGCCTTGTGTTATTTTTACAGCCCGAACCAGACCTGGGTCCGATACTCATTTCAAATACTTTTGACTCTTAGGATGTCAGTAAAATGGGATAACATCCCTGGAGACCGCCAATGATTTGCACTCATTTTAGGCAACAAGCCAAAATGTATAATCTAAAGAAATACATTTTTTTATAGTAGTTTTGAATAGCTGTCAGTGGAGCCTGTCAGCGGAGCTGCGAAGCTAGACCTCCGACCAGCCGTTTCCTGCGCAATCCCGCGGGCCGCGGTTTACAGCGCGCGCTCCGCAGGAAGCGCATCACGCACGGCGAGAGGTTCTCTCTGTCTATGATCCGCACTCTCAGGTGCCCCGCCCGGGAAACGTCCCAACACTAACGCCGCTGCGCGAAGCACTGTGGACTGCCTAAACCGCCACCCGTTATGTACCGCCGTAACAGCCATGCCGCGAATGCTGCTAACGATTATCTAAAGCACCCCTGCCGTTTAATAAAGATAAAGATTATGGCTTTGTTC
The DNA here is from genome assembly GCF_018555375.3 of Anguilla rostrata. Classification (NCBI taxonomy): domain Eukaryota; kingdom Metazoa; phylum Chordata; class Actinopteri; order Anguilliformes; family Anguillidae; genus Anguilla; species Anguilla rostrata. The sequence continues at coordinate 8,877,554 of NC_057949.1, forward strand.
CCTGCCTTGCTTGGGCACAAGAACATAACAGGCGCGTACTTATTGGGTGTAAGCACCGGAATAGTGTAGTCAGAATCACATATTTTTCTGTAATTCAGATTAACGTGCCACTTGGATTGTTGTTAAACCAGAAAATGTGGTTTACAGTGAAAAGCTTAGTTGTAGGGTTGTGCCAAGTGTGCCAAGTTTCCCTGCGTTTTTTCTGTCCACACAGAACTGTATTTACACACCTTTTAACAGCTTTTAAAACTGACAGTTTGGTATTTCTTCATGTTATTGCTAGCCAATTGACTGTCCATTTCTCAAGAAATGCACACCACACTGCCTTGTTCTGCTGCCCCCTGTTGGTGACGCATAGACTATGTTAATGGGATCAAACTGCTTGCTTGATTATTTAATCTCCATTTTAATGGTTTTAACTGATTGTTATGCCACTGTATATTGTGCATTTTGTGTGGCATCATATATCAATCAGCTTGCTTGATACCTGGTTATTAACAATATATTGAAATTGGAGTATTTTGACTGCACTGTCAAAGTTAGCAGCATTTCACTGTATCTGAACAGGAGGTGAATGGTGATATTTCATCACAAAACAGGCATGCTTGGCCAATTCACTGGTTCAGTCAGGGGTTATGTCAGCCTGACCAATCAGAGCTACTGCAGACAATTGGAGCAAAGCTGTCACTAACCAGTACTGAGGACACTGTGCACAGCGCGCACTCAGAGTTGCAATTGCATCCCTGCTTCTCTAAATGGTTAGAGGAATGAGTGGAGTTTATGGAGTGCAGAGACATCCCTCTCTCTGTTCCTGACACGGGCGTGTGACTCTGTGTGGCTCTGTTGTTCGGCAGGAAGTGTGTCTGGCATGCGACCCCAACTTCCTGTTCATCCCAGCAAACGAGAAGGTCGCGAGGGTTCAGACTACATCATGTTTCCCTGTGTGTGTGTGCCTCCATGGGTGTGCCTGGGTCTGTGTGTGCGCGCGCGCGCGTGTGTGTGTGTGTGTGTGTGTGTGTGTGTGCGTACATGAAGTCACTTTTTCCCATCTTTGTGTCCTCCCAGGTCAGGCAGCACTGGTGCAAACAGGCTGCTCTGTCCCCTGTATCGCTCTCACATCCAGCATTGCGTTCCTGCAGCAGGCACATGCTGCTGGCAGAGCAGAGACAGACTGCCGTGCCCACAGGGCAGAGATGGGCACAGTCCCGCGCAGCCCGGGCACAGAGTACCGATGGGCGCAGCTTCTCACTTCCCAGTGCCCGTCTCGGGTGTCTCGGGTGTGGTTTTTTTTTTAGCGCCTACGTCAGCCGTGACGTTTAGCTGACCGCACGCGGTTCAGAGGAGAGCCGATGTTAGTCTACGCTCTCCTGGTTTGGAGGAGGGAACTTCAGGAATGGGACAGGGCCGTGAAAAGAACTACACATCCCAAACTGGGAGAAAACAGAAAAATGGAGGACTTTGAAAAATGGTTTGAGGCGAAAAAGTGTTTTTTCCTCCACATACGCCTATGGCACGGTCACTGCTTCAGTGCCACTGCCATGGGAAGACAGTGAGGACATTACGGAGCCATTTTACAGAATTAGTCACCAGTATCTATTATTACAACTCTTATGTCAATGGAGCTGTGACACAAAGGGCCTTGTGAGAGCGTCACTGTTGAGTCTCGGTGACGTGCTTTCACAAACGTGAAAACCGCCGCTCCTCGGGGCATCTGACAGCACGTTTTGATCGCGTGTCTGCAGCGCCAGAGAGCTTCTCAGCACTCTCACTGTTCACAACCAGGTGCCCCCCCCCCCCACAGCCCCCCCATTCTGGAGTCCTTTTCAGCTTGGAAGTGTAAGATGTGCAATTACAAATGTGGGGGGGAGGGGGTGTAGAAAAGACAACAAACTGCGCACTGGAAACGACTGCTAAACGGTGCGTTATGTCACCTTTGATTACATCTGTTTCCAACTCCCAACATGTTCCCCCACATCCCCCTCCTCCCCCCCCCCAACCCCCGTCCTTCCAGCCTGGCTTAAAAACAGCACTATCTGTGTTCCATTTCCAGTGTGCGCGGTGGTCAAGGCCTGGCGGAGCTGGAGCGCGCTCTGGAATAACAATAACAGGATCCCAGGTCCAGATGCAGCCCCCCGGCGGGCTCCCTCCAGCCACGGGGCCCCGCTCCGCCGTCCCCGTCCCTGGCCCCCCGCCAAATCACGCTCTCCTCTCTGTTTCCCGCCAAGCGGCGTGCAGATAAAGACCCGCCCATCCCCGTCCTATCAGAGACTCCTGTTAGAGGGGGGGGATCCGTAGGCCCCGCCCCCGATCCCATATCCAAACTTACATCTAATTTTTTATTTTGGATGTGCCTTGTCGTCTTTGAGTTTGATGGTGATTGTAAGGTGTTTTTAGATAAGGAGTTTTTGCATTTACGAAGCAGCCATATTAGTTTTCTTTCAGTGAAGCGTCAATAAGCATATTTAGCCCTATTGACCCTGAACCTGTCACCTGTCTCCAAACCGTTTCTATAAACTTACCGCACTTTTCTTTTTCATGAGTCTAATCTAATTTGAGCTAGACAGGGTTTTTTTTAAAAAGAAAGAACCTTGGAAGTTTGCTTTTTTAAAAACGTATTTAGAGGTTTGGGTGGACACGCAATCAGGTCAGATTGACCAGGTTGTGTGTGTGTGTGTGTGTTTGTGTGCATGTGTGCGTGCGTGTATGGCTAAGAGGTGAGTCTGTGCAGTTTCAACCAAATTAAAGCCATAAGAACACAAAGACAAGGACAGACCCTCCAATCCCTCTAGGCTTGCCATTTACAAAAAATGGCATTCTATTTGGTAGTAAACGTGGCTTTCAGTTAACTTCTTCCTTTTTAGCAGAGCCTTGCACAAAAATATGCTTTCAATCAAAATACACAAGAGAACTGCACAACTGCACAGATTCAAAATCACTTGGGCACGGGCAAAGTAGACGTTGTACATAACACGAGTCCTAGTCTGCAACACACTGCCCTGTCGCGGTACCCGTTTTAAAAAGCAGCGTTTCCAGGGCGTTATCAGATAGGAACAAAACCGCCTTAACCGGGAGATTAATGATTTAACTGCGTTAGCCAGGTGAGCCGTGACCGCGTGGCTCAGGGCCGCGGAGTTTGGCATTCCTGCGCCTGACCGGCGTGTCGGTGCGCCGCGACGCCGCCCGCCCGGGAGCTCGTCATCCTCTCTGCCTGCGAAGTGCCAGCTAGCCGGAGACATCTGCAGATCGTAATTATAACGACATTCATCGAAGGCTCAGACTCTTACCGCGTGCCTTTCTGCTAAGATTAGGCTAAAGACATAAAAAGCGAGTTCAGAACTTTTATCAGTTTAGCTACCGAATTCCCTTTATCTACATTCTTCTTTTTTTTAACACACATGACTTGAATCCATTCCAAATACACAAATCTGTACAAGAAATACATGCAAACTATTAAAATTATTTGAATAAATGCACACAATCTCTTTATGCATGAAACTAATCACAGTTAATTATCCTACTGAGCATCATTGTTTGTCCTCACTAACACTTGGTTTTTTTGAACAGGCTCAGTGTTTATATCTGTGTTTATGTACTAGCTTGTGAGATTATTATGACTTTCAAAAAGGAAAAAATATACAGTTTATCTCACTGGAAAATCCCTCATGTTTAAGGGAGGGGGGGGAGTGTGGGGGCATGCCACCAAGAAAAATAAAAACTGCATGAGTGGTGGGAGTGTGAGGCTTTGGGAGTGTGAGGGAGTGTGATGCATGTCGCCAGTCACTGAGCTGTATGACCCAGTCAAAACTATTCCATCTCCATAGCAAAGCAATATGATTGGTTCAAATTGTTGAGCCACAGATACAGCCTAGTATCTTCATTAATTTTGGGGTTTCTGAAGCTCTCTTTACTAGATTAACCACAGTGCTGCCTCATTTAGCTTTTTTTTTTGTTGTCCTGTATGAAATCAGACAAGAGGACTTACAGAATGAAGCAAATAGCTGTGATGTTCAACTGGATTGACATGCAGTGACAAACTCACTGCCCCCTGCAGACACGACTCAGCCCTCATAAAGAAGTCTTTCTAACGTCCACATGGCCAATTCTGAATGTTTCACCTTCCCCCCCCCCCCCCCCCCCTGTGGCCGTTCTCAACAAACGTCCATTATGACCTGCCCAAAGCCGGGCGTATCGAGTGTTACAGTGTCATCGGGACCTCGGCCGGCGAACGGGTCCGACCGGCACAAAGGCCCACTTGTCTGACCGCGGCGAGCGCGCCAAAGCCAGCCGCGTGGCGGTCGCTCATGTCTGTCACCCGCGAGAAAAGCTGGTACACACAGAGCGCGGTTTTTGTGTTTGCGCGCTACAACACAGCTGCGTGAGGACGAGCTACCTGTCAAGCCCTCTTCACCATCTCCACTGTTCTCAAGCGAAGTGTCAGCGGACAGTACGTCTACAGATAATGATGATGTCAACAGATGGACATGCATGCAAATGACAAGGCATCCTCTGTTGTGCCACAACGCTGAAATGCTTCTTATCTTCTGACCAGAAGGCAGTGTTGGCACTGTAGGTCTTCTCAAAACGAGTCGTTATACTCAGCAAAGTCAATGAAACCAAATTCAGAAAGCTTCCTGTATAGCTCACAGCTGGAATGGTTGCCTGTTTGTCAGACCTCTACTCTTCCCTGTCAACAGTTAAGACAATGCAGGTAGTGACTTGCTGACAGTTTTTTGTTTGTTCACTAAAGCAGTCTCTGTGGGTTTGTTCCCCAAACAACTGAAAGTAGCATTTCACTTGTATAGCTCAGTTACCACTTAATACCAGTCTAATCGATGCATTGCTCTTTGTTTCTCTGTAGGGATCCAAAAATTCAGAGGTAAGCTAATGTAATTGTTTGACACATTGCACGCAGGGCCCTGTTGCCACATTTTGCCCTATTAGGCCTCACCTCTTTACAATGGGCTGCGCAGTAAACTACAAGACACATCCAGCCCTTTAAAAAATGTCTTATTTGAAGGAGTCCTTTCTCAGACCACAAACCGCCCCACCTCTAAATAAATACGACTCCAGTTACTACGAAACTGCACACATCTAAAGCGTTTTCACCACTTTGTGCCTAACACCACACGTCTAATGTTCCAAACAAACTACATGCTCCGTGCTTCGTTGGCCGACTCCACCAGCAATTCCCTTCGCCAATAGCGGGAAACTCCTTTTTCAGCAGGCGATCATAAACTGCGTTTATTTTAAAACGCCTTTGTGTGCTTTTCCTACAGCCGTGAAATACAGCCGGTGACACGGCGCATAACTCTGTCATTCTCCTCCCTCACAAAAGGTTAATTAAGCAGAACGTTAATGACATAAACTCGTCCGTCTTCGTTCTGTCTTACTGTATGTGGTCTTTGACATCAGGCAAAGGTATACTGTGCCAACAGTACATGGAGTCCACCATTGCTCGCGTCGTCTCTGTGCTGTTTTTTAGATGCGACCCCTCGGAGAGAGCGTGCACATTTCACGGCTGAGGACAGCGTAGGTGCTCCAGCAGCCCTGACAAACGGTGGAATCACGTCCAGCCAGCGGCGGAGCGAAGGCGTGACTCACTGGCGTGGAATGAGGGTACGACAAGTCCGAGCTTAAAAGCGGATGGACCCGGGTGGCAGTTGGCTCACTTTTACACTAACCCCCAGTGCCTGAAACGTGAAAAACGGCTCGTGAAAATGACTTGCGCAGCTCTTGATTATAACCATGTGTTTCACGGTTGTATCCCGGCCACCATTTGCGCTCTGGCAAGGCCGTGCAGCCAGCTGTTACATAACCCAGAGTCCTGGTTGTGGTTACCATGGCATCTCTTGATGCCATTTCACCGTGTCTTCTCACCCTGACTAGGTCAGGTCATGTTTGTTTTTGTTTTTTTTGACCTCGGCATATTGAAATATTTTATATTTTGTCTTGCATTTTTTAATTTATTTTTTCTCTTAATAACAGTTTCAGATGTCAGCTCGCAAGCACTAGCTGTGATTTAATCCATCTGGTAGTGATACGGATGCCAAAAAAGTCACATTTATTTATTTATGGGATGATTTGGATTTATGCTCTTTCAACAAGCTCTTGTCAGTGGAAAGGAACTGAAGGTATTCAATGGGCAGCAACTGAAGTTTAAGCAGATTTCACAACACCATGATCTAGTTGGCATTGAATTCGGTGTTAAAACATTGGTAATACTTGAATTTTCCCTTAAGTTGCATTCATAACATCTTAATAAGCTTCACATAATGTATAATAGACACTGTAATTTTAATCTGCATTTTATAGCAGCTAGTTTCAATACTGCATATGTGTGACATTCACTAGAGTCACTAGAGTCATACTTACTTTCATGATTCATAACCTTGTGTCAGTTGTTATAAGCTTGTCGTCATGCTTGTGTATGCTTGTGTGTTTTAGTCATAATTCAGAGCTGATAATAGGCACTATGAATGCTTCACAAGGCCCATTCCGTGTGTTCTTAACATATATAGGCCACTTATTTTCTGAATATCCACTCCTGATTGGATGATTTAGTAGTCCCCCTAAACACACCTCTTTTTAGTTAACTCCAAACAAACTGACAGACATGATTGACAGCATGTGTGTTTGCTTCATCTGCATTTTAAAAAGTCGATTAAACCTTTCCTTGTTCGTTCATTTGTCCTAAATATGAAATCACTGACTGTCGATCTGCACACAGAAAAACCTTCTCCCATGGCATTTAGTAAATTATGTTGTGGTAGTCAAGTGATCTACAGTAATTACACACTTACTGCCTATCAGATCATACGGGGAAGCACGTAGGCTTTTAATGGTTAACAACCTCCTAAGTGTGCAGTTACCCATGAAAAATACACTCTCAAAGGGTTTGTGGCATGAAACGGCCATCATAGCCTGATTTGGTTGAAGGGGTTTCCTTTTAAGCATGCTAACAATGTTAACACAAGTTCTGTAGAGAGAGTGAGGACAGGCCAGTGTGTTGAGCAAATTTGCAAACACCAGGACTGCAGTCTGAGTGTAGTCTCCCTGGCAATAAGCAATCTCTGTACGTTTACATGTATCTATGTACAGTATATCTCTGGTCTTTTTTTACTTCCTGTTTACCATTTTATTCCATCGGTCAAATATGTTTTTGGAAACATCCAATAAATAGGTTTCAACTTAGTTAAAAACATTTATCAGCATATTATACGTGTGTAGTAAGCTTACAATATGATTTCAATATGATAGTTGTGATTATATTTCAGTTGAGAAGCGATAAATTGTATTTAACTCTAATTGTCAATTGTAGAAGTTCACATTTGTTTCAGAGCCATAAATCTGTTTAGTTGATATAAAGTGTGACAAGAATTTCCCTTTATTCTATTAAACCATCTCATACATCTTTGCCCAGTGGGTTCACCCTGTGGCAGCTGTGCAGATAAAGGCTAATGAAAACACGCAATAAAAATGTTCCTCTCTCCACACCCCCCCCACACCCCCCCAACCACCAAAGCCATTAAAAAATACATTTGTACGTGCACATCCTGTTCTCCTTTCAAACGGAATCACGCAACATATCTGACCGTCCCAAGTGCTTTCGAGCAGCGGGCAGTTGGAAAAGACCCTGCAGTAATGCGTTACGGGCAGCGGACTTCCTGAATGAAATGTCTTTTGTTAAAAAAATATTCTCAGCCGTTTGCACAGAAAAGCTGCTCTTGTTTATTTGTACTTCCTTACCTAATGGAGCTCCATCTTTTGAAACGTCACAGCTGAGTAACAGGACTAGAATAAACCGAGATGGCCTATTTACAGAGGACAACTTCCCTTTGCCTGAGCCGAGATGAGGTAGATAAGAGCTCATTCAGGCCCTATGAATAGAGATGTTTGCCACAAAAGTGAACGCCCAGCTACAGTAATACTTGTCTTCTGCACTTATGACCAAGTATCTGGAACTGTACGGTGACTCACTCCATCATGGGTGTCCTGCCTTTCCGAGAAAGCAGAGCGGCGTCTTCAGCGATCTCTCGTCACCGAGCTTTCTGCGCCTAGCGCATCGGAAACCTGGGGCCGCCTTAAACAGCCGCGCTTGTAATTAAATCTAAACAAACGAAACAAAGTGTGCTTTAATGGACCCCTTGTGTTTGCGCAGAAATAAACTGGATGAGACAAGCCCGTCTGTGTAAGGGGACGTCTCATCGCGTTCGTTCGGCCCTGGGAACATGCCGCCGGTGTGTCGGAGGACCGCGCGGTCTCTCACGCGAGCGTTCGGCCGCTTCAGCGCACACCGGGGGCTTTCAAAGGGAGCAGCCAGAACAGGGCTGTTCGCGGGAAATGTTTTGTAATTGTGAAGAACATTTACATGACTTTTATACGTTATACGACTGCACTTCCACTGAGGCAATTCAGCTTAATTACTGCACAACAAGGATTTAGCAGTGCCTCTGCCCTGGGAATCAAACCCGCAACCTCCGATCTATAAGCCAATTCCCCAACCGTTATACTACACTGCTGCCCACAAGCGCCTGAAGAGATGATGCATTTCATTAAGCAGGCAGTCTTATCTAGATGTATCCAGACAGTGTAACTTAACAGAATTTAATTCATCTGATTTTTATGAGAAATTGCCAGACCTGGCTAACAATATTTGTAGATGAGAGAGTGTATATAGGTAACATTACAAAAAAAAAATCAGCTATCCTGAATTCATACATACAACATCTATAAAGAGCCCTAAAATAATAGTAATGTAGGCTGAGAGATGTGAATCAGCCACAGTGTTAACCTCAGGACTGTATTGTGGCAAAGAGGGATTTTCCAGGAGGATTTTTCCAGGCAAAGACTTTACGTACTGGATACGAGAAATGGACCTCTGGCCTTCCACTCCACAATGGCAGTGCCACATCACTGAAAAGGCCTCTGTATGAGAGACAGTTTCCAGCTACATTGCCCTGCATAGGACCCACACCCCGTTAAAGGGAACTTCGGGTTTTTTGCACAAACAAAAAGAGAAGATAGCTCCTGTAGTACTGTTTGCCTTGGAACCCAGTCAGCTCATAATTTAACGACTGCAATTAATAACATCTAACAGAAGAAAAAAAAACTAACTTCCTGTGCTGATAGCATTTTTCAGGCTGAATAGAAATAGAAATGTCTTGTATTTTTCAGGAGGACAAAATTTAACAGGACACCTTTATCGCTATGCTGTATGTCTTAATAAATCTGAAAGGATGCATTTGGCTTGACGTACATAAGCCCATTCTTGCTATCCCCAAGCCTTCTCCATACTTGTCCAATCAAACCCTTTCCCTGGTGATCAAACACTTTCTCAACCAATTAGGCAGTTTCACATCAAATCACAGTTGTTTCTTATCCAGTCAAGCACTTACAGAAAATTTATTTCCCAAAACGTATGTGGCGATGTGTTCTTTAGTTAACATAATTCCTTTAAAGGAGAGCCACAGTCCGTATGTACTTTTAATTTTATCCAGATGGGGTAAAGCAGAGAGGGCTGGAATCACAGTGCCACAGCAGGGAATCAAACCCCTGACCATACTGGGAGATTCCTAAATGGGTTGAGATTGTAATTTTAACAAAGTAGACAAACCCATGGTATTTCTGAAACCCTGTAATTTGGCAGATCACTGACTTGAAATCTACATCTCGGTGTACCCAGGAATATAAAAGTTCATTGCATCATTTTTAGAGGAATTCATAGTTCATAGGAAATCCACACATAAAGCAGGCAGTTAACAAAGGAAATGTTGGTTTTCTTTTTTCGCTCTTGGACCATAATAATGTCTTTTTTTTCAATCATTCAATGTATGGCTCATTCAATTTTATAGTGCCTTACACGTCTGGATCACGAAGTGCTTTACAGTGAAGAGGCGGAAACTCGTCTTCACCACCAATGTGCAGCACCCATCTCCATGAGTGATGCATGGCATCCATTTTGAGCCAGAATACTTATCACATATCCTCTGAAGTCAAGACGGATTATTAATCCAGTTAAACGGATGGATGATTAGGGGTCCAGATTAGGCATTAGGCCAGGACCTCGGGGAATGCCTTGCATTAATTGTTGCAGGGTTGAGTCAGGGCCTTGGTTCTACATTTCATCCAATAGACAGTGGCTCCTACATTTCAGTATCCCCATCACTGCAGTAGAACACTGGATTTCTGTTTTGTCCAGGGGGAAGAAAGTCCCCCTGCTAACCCACCAACACCTCTTCTTGCAATAATTTAGTTTTACTTGGTGCTCTCCATCCAAGTAATTATCAGACCCAGTGGTAATTGGTCTTTATTAATTCAGTACTGTGGCAACAGAGACAAAAAGGAATAAAATACACACTATCGAAGTTGACTAACATTGAACATTGTATGATGTATCTTTAGGCACCAGGAGGTATGGTATGGCTTTTTTTGCTAACATAATCGCTGATTTCCCTAATAAGATTTGAGTATTTTACTACAAAAAGGAGAGATAGAAAGACATAAATGATTACAAGAGCTACAGAACTCTGCTCTTAAAACAGCAGCTGCAAGAAATTATTTCACGCTGTGAGTCAAAGGTCTGAGACAAGAAATTTTAAACTACACTGTGTCTTGTGTAACCTGCTTAAATAGAGAGGGAAAATTCTCGAGAACCCAGGTGTGTTGCCTTGAAGATGTATGTGTGTATACGAGCCTTTTTGTCCTGCTGGCTAATTTACAGTCAATTTGGTGTAATTCTCCATCTTAACATAGTAGTGCCTGTCACTGGATCTTTTTCTTTCCTGAAAGGCCCCAATGACTATCGAGACTTCAACTGAACTTTCCTGTAATGGGTAGTTTAGCTCACCAAATGTCAAAACACTTTTAAAAAATCTATACGTCTTTACATTCCTAAGCTCTCACATTTCTAACCAGTACGAGTTTGTTTTTCCAGGTACAGTGGATTTTACAATGCCTGTGATTCAGAAAATGCCAGTTAGGGGCAAAGTGTCTCAATCTGCTGCAGGTGGCTGGCGTAGCATTTCTACATGTTTCTCTGGGGATCGAAACAGAAATCAAGGATCCCAGTCCCACTCTTCAAAGTTATTGGACGTGTGCCTCAAAAACACCCCCACCACACATACACTGTCCAGCCCCGTTCCCTCTTGGGACTGCTGAACTGTGTCCCAATCAAGATCAGCGCTACTGGCAAAATGAAAGATCAGCTTGGATGCATTCTATGAAGAACCCTGCTTTCCTGGATTCTGAATTCTGTGGAAACTGCATGAAGAAGCAACAGGAAACAATGGAAGAGTTCTGCCTTTCTCACCCTATTACGGGTGAATTCTGAACAGCAGGTTCAGAGTAGTTTTGCTCGTGTTCCTTATATGGAGACTTAAAAGGACAGGCATTACCATGGTAAAGCACCAGCAAACAGTTACCGTTAGTAAATCAGAAGTACTTCTTTTTTAAATTTACCCTCTCAAAACATTTGTTTACCAATTGTACTAAACTTAGAATGGCAAAGTGATGCAGTCATTTTATATCCAATGGAAATGGTACCTTGGGGGTTCTTGTCAATATGTTGTTGTGACACATTTCGGGTAATTGTCCAAAGAAGCCAAAATTGAGTTGATATCTTTGTCTTTCTCCTCCTCCACAATGTTCTTTCCCAACATTTTCAAACATTGTTCCTCCATTCCTCCCTCCCCTCCTGACCTCTAGCTTCTGACCCCTGACCGCTGAGATTCAGGCTGTGGCATTCCACATGGCAAACTGGCAACTGCATCTGTCATTGAGCTACCGTGAGCTAGTATGGCATTGTGCAGTAGTAATTTGTGTGTGGGAACATCCCAAAAGATGTTGTTTTACAATTGGGGCAAAAATGCATGTCTCTACAGTGTTCAACTTTGCTGATGCTGATTCGTTAATGCCTTTCTCTGACACGCTACACTAGCAAATTGCCAGTGATTACCAAAAAAAAACAAACGAGTGTAATATGTCTAATGCCATGCCATTTGGGTATGGTGCAAACCTTTTGCTGCTGACATGACAAAACTCACATGACAAGACCATAAATAGTGTGACATTTGTGGTTTTATAAACATGGCCATATTTTCATTCACTGTAATTGCTGTGCAATCATATGCGTACAATAAGATAACAAACAACAAAGAGCATGCCAAGACTGTCAAAAAAGTTGTCTCTCCTGCAAATCACAAACAAATTGAGTTGATGCCAATTGCATAGTCATGCCCCCTGCACTGTGTTTTTGTTGGAACATGGGTGTCGGTAAAATCCTTCAGTTAGAAAAAGATGTTACTCATCCCAAAAAGTCAGTGACACTCTTTACAGAAGAAAAAAAATGTTGACATGGTGGCTCAGTTTTTTGGGGCACTTTGAACTGATGCATGGTTTTGTTTAAATAGCATTGTCTTCTTTGGGACATCTGACTTGGAGAAATGTAAGGAGGAATGTATCCAATGTGAAATAGCCAGAAACTCAGTGAATATCTGGATATCTGCACAAAGCTGTAGTAATGACAAAAAAAGAGAATGTATGAAAGAAAATGGACAAAGGGACAGACGGATGAGATCACTGGCAGCGCTGTAATGACTCTCTGAAGGGAGGCCTGGGGGGGGAGGGGCCGGTTCTCCCTGACAGAGGAAGTTTGACCCTGGGGGGGCGGTGAGGGGGGCAGGGGGGATCATGGAAGGGTGGAGGGGGTAGAACATCTGCAACAGAAGAATTTATTCCCTAAACCACTGTAATTAAAGCCAGAATAAAGTGGGCTCTAGGAGGGAGCGAAAGAAAGAGAGGGAGAGAGAGAGAAAGAGAGAGAGAAGAGAACCCCAGCCTGCTCTGCTCAAGACCCAACAAGAACTTGGTGACAGAAAGAGAGAAAAGGGGAGGAGTGGGAATGAAGGAGGTGAGAAGGGAATGAGATGAGATGAGGGGAGCAAGATGGGAATGGAAAGGATACAGAGAGAAAGAGTGAGAGTGGGAGAAGGTGTGAAAATGTGGAAGTCAGCAGAGAGTAGTGATGTGAAGCATGATAGAGTTTTAGAATACTCTCGCGTTTGGAACGTTGCTAGTCAAAGTTTGCAGAGATAACATTATCAGTAGCAGTTCACCAACAAAACTATCAGAAGAGGGAGGTGGTGATGAAATGTGACATGTACTTTCCTGCTCACAAAAGCCCACTATACCGGCCTGTACGTCATTAGAAACTTCTGTAAGTAAACCTGAAAAAAGAAGCTTTGAAAACAGCATTGAAAACCTCTTTAGAGTCACAACTGCTGCTGAAGTGCAGACTGCAGAGCAAGGGTTCCAAAAGCATCATCGTCCATAAAACAACAAACTGCTAAATCTGCAATGCAAAAGTTAATTAAAACCATTCATTCACTTCCATTTACTTCTGAGTCCCCCCCCCCCCCAATACTGTATAGTGCTTGAGCAGCCCTCGCCTTTTGATCGCTCCAGCGTTTGCGTACTTGTCCCGTCCCTAGCAGAGGCGAGGAAAGACAGAGGGGGTGTGAGGGACACGGCTGGGAAAGGGGATGAAATTCACATAAAGTGGTTATTTACTATGACTCAGAATGACGGTATATAAAACTCACTAAACCACACATGCTGTTTCTTGTCAAGCTGCCAGAAAGCGCGGCAATCCGAATAAGCCGCTTTCAAAATCTCTCTGTCGGGTGCGGAGATCAGCGTAATCTGATTTCTGAGACATAGAAATTGAACAGATAATCCTCCAGTGTTATACTGGCTAATTTACAACCGGATGGATGTGATTCTGTGTACTGCTTCCAATATGAAGTAGGACCTCTGACTCCCATTGTACATGTACTGTGTCATAAATCTCATTTAGACTCACACTCAAGGGAAGGAGGATGCAGCACACACCACGCAGTGCTTTTTAGGTCTGTCGGCGAATGAAAGCACTTTTTTATGTTGAAACTGAGAGCATTTTGTGTAAAATATGTACTTCAGAATCAAGGACCAACTATTACTGCCAACAACAGTTACAAATTCTACTGCTTGTGCTACAACTGTCTTTGCATTGAAAAGAAAGAGTAGCTGAAGCTTAACAAAAAGAAAACATTGTGATACCAAGGAAGAGCTATCGTTCATGTCCACAGTATAGCCTTATTTTTGAGATATTGTGATATTGGGGATTTAATTTAGTTGTAGTCAGGTTTGCACGCAGAACATCGTTATCTTTGCTCTCACGCTTTCATAATTCTGTACACACACACCCTCACATTTCAAACATGTAAAAAGACAAATTAGAGCAGTTCAACAGCCTTTTATAGTTGATAGCGTTTCCTGTCTTTCAGTGGGTCGTGTGACATGTCGTTTGAAGAGTGGGAAGGTTTGAGCGTGCTTTGCTACAAAGACGCGTACGGATCTCTCTGACATCAAAAGCCTGTTGAGGGATTTCACTTCTGATGGATGAAAGGGATGGAGACATGGGGGAAAACTGCAGCTTTTTTATTTATTTATTTTTTTCCACTTTGGAAGTCTTTCAAAACACTGCAATAAAGGTTCAGGTTTCAAGGTCAGTATTTGCAGTACTATTGCAGTCACAGTCATAACTTTCTGGAATACATGATTCAATGAAAATTGAATAGAAAAAAGCCCACTACATTTAATATTTTTCAGCTGTTAAAAGTGTGTGCGTGTATAATGATGCAAACATTTTTCAAAGTTAGTAGGATTGCATACTGCACCCTGGGAAGGATATATGTTCATCACTGCTTTTGAATACAGTATTTGAGTATAGTCTTACTCAAACATCAGTAATCAGATAAGCATAAAGATTTCTGCTGGCAGTTTGGAGATACTGAAACTGACCACTTGTTGGTTATGAAGGAAACAAGAAGTAACCATAGCTACATATCATCCTAAGGACAAACCACAATGCAAATGAATTACTTCTCCACTCGTCCTCTGGTTTAGGCCTTAGCATGGTGACTGACACACCTCATAAGCTTCATAAGGGCAGCAGAGTCGTTATATTTAATTGCACAAACTAGTCCTTACATACAGAAGCTGAACATGATAAAAATCTATTTTCTTTTCCTTTTTTGCCTCATCAGGTGACATAATGCAACTATCTTTCCAAAAAAACTTTAGAAGCTTTTGCCGCAGGGCAATTTAATTAAAATGAACAAAAGGAAATGCTATCGCAGATGAGCCCCCGTTTCAAAAACTGAAAATTCTCACCATACTATCGAGTAACAATTCCAGCTGTACTACAACACCATCATCAGCACTTTCCCAGCTCTTGGCAAGGCCCAGGCTAAAATCTGCCAGTTGCAGATCTAATGAGTAAAAACAGACGCTAATCAGCACTTCACTTCTGGCCTGATCTGGGACAAACAAACCTCCCCTGAACACTCTGACTCGGGGCAAACCCCTAAACTCTGGACCACATCTGAGGCTGCAACACAAAATGAGTGCTTGTGAAGTCCATCCTTTCAGCGTGGCTTATTGATGTTGTTGGGACTTGTATTGTGGTTTCTCTGTATTGTACCTGTTTCCTGTATAAAGCATTTTTAAATGTTGAGAGGAGTTTTTTTTATTTATTGAACACTAGCTAGAAGGCAGGTGTGCATAAATGAACTTGGCTCAGAAGTGGGCACCACTTGCTTGGGGTTTGCGCTTGTCAGGCTGGTCCGACCAAACACGTTCCCATGGATCCATTTTCAAAATTCTTCAAATAAAATTTCTGACGTCATGGCGGAAAGATACACTGTTGATCTTTCTTTCTTTCTTCCTCACTTTCTTCTTCAAAGAAGGGCCTTTGGCGACCCCTTTCTCAGATGAACAGAAGCCACAGAGAGCTGCTAATTGCTCTTCTTTGATTCACACTGTGATGTCTGATTGGGAGGGTGGGTCGTAATGGTTTTGCATCAATCGCTCTAAACGCTTTATACATTTCAGATGCACTTGTCAGACCTGGGTCAGCTAATTATTTGGTATACTTTTACCCTTTAGACATCAATAACATTCCAGCAGTAAAAATTACTCGCAATTTTAAAGTAAAAATTTTTCCTTGATTGCATGTTTTGGTTGCACTGAAAATTCTCTCGCAGGAATTTGCAGGAATCTTTTCAAATTTCACCACTATCTAAAGAGGTAATGTTTCCAATGCGCGCAGTATTTAAGCCAGGTCTGGTATTTATTATTACAATTATTCCTGACAAAATCACATCAATAATGTTTTCTTGGGGAACTGCCTGCTGCTGTAGCACGATTATCAAACGTTTTTTTAAAAATTGTGAACCAGTTTTTATAGCCCTGCGGTCTGGGATCGGATCCCAACCACGCCAGTGGCGACTGTGGCCAGTAGCCTTGCAGGACGATGCGCGATTGGCGGGAGCCTCACCCAGAGTTAGGGCGGGTTCGGTTGGCATGGTTCCCCATCTCATTGTTCGCTGGTCGGCGGGGTGCCTGGAGGTCTGCCTGTTAAGACGCACACAGAGTGTCGTCCTTCGACTCAGACTCTAACTATTTTTTTTATTGGTTGTTCAATTTTTACTGTTCCTCAAGGGTCCTCAGTCCGTTTGAGAGAGTGTAGACTAGCACGCATTCTCCTCCAGAGCCTGTACAGCCTGACTCTGGGGCTGAGCTGTGCAGTCGTTGTCTTGGAAGTCCATTGAATGTGGAACTGACACTAGCTCAATGCTAGTCAATGCTAAAGCCAATTAGTGCACCGTCCTGTGAGATTTTGAGCCATAGTCAGCACTGGCTTAGTCAGGATTCAGTATGGGATAAGGAAGTGCATCCCCACGCTCGAACCAAGTGTATTAGCGGGATGAGCCACACAGCACCCCCATGCTATTTGCATATGTGTAAAGCTGTTTTTTTTATTTTTGTTATTTCTGATTTTTGATGAATGGCCTCTTTTCCCTTCCTATCTCCAGAATCAGGAACAGTGATTCTGCCCTGGCCCTACACGTGAGCCATCAGCTGAGCTTACGGGGTGTAGGATGTAAAAATCTAAAAATACATTGTAGAATAATAATAACAGAGGAGTCACAAAGTGTACAGGGCTGGATTACAATGAGAAAAATATGCCGGCGTGTGTTTTTCTGGCTGGGTGACATTTACACACCTGCACATGCTGGGGCAATGCCGGAACTGGACGCTGGCTGCCCAAACACAGCAACTGTGCCGTGGCATCGGTGGAGAAAAACACACACATGCGTCACCCAAATGCTTCTTCTCACACTTCCTGTTGGGCTGCAAAGCACACACCCCAGCAAAAAGGACCGGACACCCGTAAAAATATGCTCATTTGAATTTTCATTGTTAAAGGACACGGGGCTGTTCTATTGGATATTTATCAGTAGCTTACCCTACAGTTCTGATTTAGCACAGTGGTGGGCAGGGAGAGAGCTGTATCTATCCATGGCTTTCATGCCAACTTGTGCCCTTCATTATTTATATATTGTAATAATTTATTGACATGTCAAATTAATTTCATGATTAACTTGTGAATGTCAGCTGGAGACACTCAACGTGTCCCAGTAAGATACATTGTCTAATCTGCGGTTACATTTAGGTGTATTCTGCTGATTAGCCTGGGGTAATTAACAGTAAAAAAAACCTGCATACACTGGTCTGCGTACCCCAGATTTGATGTAAATCTAACTGGAACATCAGAACATTAGACATCAGCTTCACATTTTCCTGAAGCGATTCAGTATTTGAAACTGAACTCCAGAATGGCCCTTAGAGAGGGATTAACACCAAGTTAATGGCCCTTAGAGGAGGATATCCATAAGCTTAGTACGGCCAACCAAATCCTTTCCCTGGGTTTTCCTTCCAGTCTTGAACTTTCTTCTTCAGACCTCTTTGCCTGTTTTAGTGTTGTCCTTCCACTGGATGTCATTAATTTGGACCCTGTGAATTAGGAACAGGCTGGCTGCCAAGGAGCACACTAAACACACTGCTGCAGGGGCCTCCTCTACACCCCTGTGCAAACGGCCATTCTGAAACTCATCCTCTCTTTTTTCCGTTCTTTTTTGTAGTGCATTGCTCATCTTCTTTCTTGTACTCTCCCTCTTTTTATCTATTGTTTTTTTTTAATCAACTCACTTCCTATTCCTACCTTGCCTTCCAACTCGTTCCTTTTTCCTATGCTCTGTATTGTCACTCCTTCTCTCTTATTTGTCTTTCCTTCAAGTCCTCTCCCTTCCTCTCTCACTTTCTCAAATAAAAAAATGCATAATTTGCATGACAGGAGAACCTGATAAATACTTCAGTGACGAGATGACAAAAAACTGTCTTTTTGGCTCTCTCACTCCCTCTTTTTTCACACCGCTCTCCCCCTCTCTCTGAGGGAAAGATGTTTGTAAAAACAAAATGCTATAACAGTCTAACTAGGCACAGTACAGCATGCTCATGCAGTTGACCCATAACAGTTTCCTTTGGCCTGTAACACAGAAACTTCCTCTTCCATTTAGAACCCCAGCACCCCTCCCCCAGAACATACAGCAGAAGGGAAAAGAGAAAGAAAAGGGAAAATGGGGGGGGGGGGGGGGGGGGGGATAGAGAGAGCCAGGAAAATACACAATCTTTTATTCTGGAGCCACACTCTTAATTTATCACACCAAGAACCCAAACACTTATAGCGCACTAAGGAATGACATGTACAATTTTGACATAAGGGGCTTGGGGGTGATTGAGACATATGGCTGGAGGTTTACAAGGAGCCGTCGGACCAGTTTGTAACATATTACATCAAACGGAGCAATAAACTTCAGGTCTTTGAGTTCAGCGGGTCGTCCACACCCAGAACTGCACCCAGGCCTCTCTCTTCATTGTTCTAAGCTGGTTTCCACTGGTGGGAAACATTAAACTCCCTAAACTAAAGAGGCACCAGCAAAACTTCCTCTCCGCACCCTTCAACCTCTCTCACAACCACCCCCTCCCCACCAACACCCCAACCACAGTGGTGGGGTAGCCCCACAACAAGAGACTAAACCAAAGGGTCACCAAACCCCCCCCAGCCCCTCCTCCGCTAGCCGGCTCTGGGCCAGATTTCCTTATTGTTTCCATACAGACAGATGGCTCAGATCCTCATGAGCGTTAGCCGCTGCAGACTCCGCTCTGTCCTGCCCTGTTATCATTGTCAGTGGTCCTCACTTTTGCCATGGTGCATTTAATGCGTCATACCGCATCGCCTCGTATTAGCCTGTGCCAAACAGACAGATAAACTGCTGTCAGCAATGTAATGGTATGCCATAAATTTCTCCAGGTTTTTTATACTGATTGTGCCGCTGCCACCACAAGCACCACAGGTTCCCCATTATTTTTATTTATTAGCTTGTTTATGTAACTAACTGCCGTGGTATGCACTGATAATGAAGTTTTATTTTCCTCTTGAAAGAATTTTTATTTTCCCCAAAAGAAATTCTTGTGAGACTCCCAGCCCTTCCAGACTTATATCAGACAATAATTAACTTCTTTCAACCTGTAGGGTTAGCAAAAACACATTCCTGCTGATTGCAGCTCTTACCTTCCTCTCGCTCCTTCTGTTGAAAGTATGGCCCCTCCGCCTTATCTTTGTTGCCCTGGCGATTGTCTTCCTTGGGCCCGGGCTCTGTGCTGTCAGCCTGTGAGAAGGAGGCGATCCTCTGGAGAATGGATCCTACACTCTCATTTGCCTGTGGCACTTCCTGGCTGGGTGACACTGTGTTCTCATTGGCTCCTGGTATTTCCTTTTCTGGCGATTCTATGCTCTCACTGGTCTGTGACAATTCCTTATCAGGCAAAACTACGTTCTCATTGCCCAGTGGCACTTCCTTATCAGGCAAATCTATACTTTCATTGGCCTGTGGTCCTTCCTTTTCAGGCAATCCAATGCCCTCATTGGCCCTTGGCAATTCCTTATCAGGTGATTGTACACTCTCAGTGGCCTGTGGCACTTCCTTATCAGGTGAGACTATGCTGTCATTGGCCTGCGGTGCTTCCTTTTCAAGTGATCCTACACTCTCATTCGTTTGTGGTACTGCTTTATCAGGCGAAACCATGCTCTTATTGGTCTGTGGCACTTCCTTGTCAGGTGATCCCATGATCTCACTCCCCAAGCTTGGCAATTCCTGGCAGGTTTCTTTGGAGACATTTGGGGATGTGGGAGGTTGTGGTTCTGAGGGGATAAGCTGGACAACCTGCGGCCGGGTGATCAGAGTGAGCTCAGGGGTCTGGGCTGGGGAGAGTAGGACTGGTGTTGCCGTGACAGCTGGCACACGGAATGGCCCTGGGGCTATAACGGGCTCAACCATTTTGCCATTTCCAGGGGACAACCCCAGATCCACCCCACTCGAGCCACCAGCAGCAGGCATGGAGGGGCCAGCAGGAGCAGGGGAGGGGGCACCGGCTGGTTTGGGGTGAAACCGTAGCGGTGGTTTGGGGGGAGAGGGGGTCTCAGCGGGGGGTGCCTGAGGCTTGGCCGCCAGGTTCTCCAGATCCAGGGGGAACTTATTAAGCTTGGCCACCTCTTTCGGTTTCGGGGTCAGGTGGCGGAGCGAGGAGACGGCACCCTGTTGGCGGCTGGCACTCCAGGTCGCTCCCGTCTGGCCAAACCTGTCAACTAGCGAGGCTACGCCCCGGCTGCCACTGCCCTGCAGGTCCAGTGAGGGCATGGAGCCGTGGATTACCGCTACAGGCTCACCAGCTGGGACCGACGACACCTCTACCTCTGAGCGGAACACATTCCCATGGGAGGAGAACTTTTTGAGGGCTGGGCCAACCAGCCCCGTGGTTTTGAACTCCCGCCTTCCCATGGGCCCCTGGGGCAGGCCACCCGAAGAGAGAGTGCCAGAGTGACTCTGTTTGGACAAGGAGGCCTGGGAGTCCAGGCTGGAGGAGGAGCTCCGGAGGCTGTCGTTGTGGCTCCCCAGCCCAGAGGAGGAGGAGAAGCCATTGGGGTTGAACCTGCTCTGGAAGGATGAGGCTCGGCTGATTCCCGAACTCGCATTCCCATTGGCCTTGACACCGACCTCTGCTGTCCCCCGGTTGAAGGACAGGCTGGTGACGATCTTGTTCCTCAGCACCGGGCTCTGGGCAGGGCTAGGGTTGATGCTGATCCGCGATTGGTAGGGTGGAGGAGTGTGGTTTGCTGGCCCTCTTCCATCATTGGTCTTGTTGGAGTTGGGGGTGGGGCTGAAGGGAGAACTGTGTGCAGGGGAAGGAGAGTATGCAGGGATCTCATCCTCAATGTCAAATGATCTCTTCAGTGCTGTAGAGGAAAGAGACAGACATTAAATGTGGTGTTAAACTATTTCAGTTCATAGTACCTTTACTTACTATAATATTCAAAATGTAAACTGGATAGCTAGGTCCAGAGACATTTTACATGAAAGCTTTATTAGATGTTTGAATGAAAGCTTTATCTTTTAGTGAGAGCTGATTGATGTTATGACACACAAGCTTACACTGGAGAAACATTTTTTTCCGTTTACCTTTCCGAGAAGATATGTCATTCATCCTGTGTAAGTATCTTTCGAGAACCTCAGTATGTTTTTTATGAAAGAAATGTTGAATCATGCATCTCACGTCAGTTGGCTTTGCTCTTACAAAATGCCCTTTGTTTTACAAAACAAAAACAGACTTTTTTTGTGAAATGGAAACTTCACAGGACTCTTTGAAAAAATGAGTCCCTGCTCTGCATGTGTGTGTGTGTGTGTGTGTGTGTGTGTGTGTGTGTCCTTGTTGAAACGTAGGATTTTGAGCCAGGTACAGGTGAGCTCCAGCAGAAACCTGTGCTGAAGGCCATGTGTCATTGCCGTGAGTCTCTGCCTGGTCCACATCAAAGCCTGTGACACTGAGAGCCCTTTTAATGGTAATACGAAAATGAAACAATAACAGTAATTTCCCAGATTTCTTAAATACGGGGGGTGTGAGGAGAGCTTTGACACTGCAAGAGCCCACAGGTCTATGTTCAGACAGATGGGAGCCCTATATCAATACAATTCTGCCAGACGCATTGTTAGAGAGGCCTAGTCCTAATTACAACCCAGTCCATTTGATCTGCCTTTGAGCTTCCCACATACGAAGACCCCCCTGGCTGGTTAGCTGGGTTATGGAGGATCTCTCTGGGGGGTTGTTGGCAGGGTTGTGTGTTTGTAGAAGCAGGGGGTTTTCCCACTGGAGAAATGGAACCAACACTGTCATGTACTCGAGCCACAGTAAAAACCCTCACTGTTCTATCACCTCTGATAGAGTACATCTTGCACAAACAGGGTATATTCTATCCCTTTTTGTTTTACTCATGCAAACTCATTTAGTTTGCTTAACATTGACCATTTTTCTATGCAAAACTAACTGAACGTGGTAAGACACAGTACTGCCTTTCCTTTGCATTTCCTGCAGTCACAGCCGTAGCATGTGACTCCACACTTAACATTACTGTCTTCTGGAGGCAAGATGGCTGCCTGGACTTTGTCTGAAAGGCTGTTGGATGAGGCTTCTTTCCTGGACAACAAAGTAGACTTCCTGTTTGCTGCTGTGGTGTCATCAGAGATGGCATTGTGCTCCTCCCCTCCCTTCCGTGATTATCTCCTCAGTTTTTAGTGAGGACAGCTCTGGAAACAGCATGGATGCAGAGCTTTCTCACTCCGCTCACAGCTCATTCTTCTGGAGTGGCTTATATAGCCAGTAGGCTGAGACGATATACATCAAATACATCATCGAAAACCACCTGGAGCCAGCAAGCCAGCTTGGTCCCAGTGTTACAGTGGGGATGGGGTGCAATGAGCCAGCCTGGTTCCACCTCTGCAGCCAGTTGCCAGTTCTACAGTGGTAAATGACTATTTAGGTTTTAAGTGTAAAATCAAGAACAGTCAAACTTCCTGCCAGACTAGCCGGCCACCCTACCCATTACAACAAGTGATAACATGCCTTGCCTGTCCCCCACAGGAAGTGCTTCAGAATAAACTGAAATGTTTTGGATCACAGACAAATCAGCCAGTGTAACAGATATCCAAGCTTCCAGCCAATCCAAGTGAACGCCCAGGTATTTTTACCATGTAAATCAGACAGGATGTTGACTCTATTAAAAGCTGTAGGCCTCTGTTTTCTCCAGCAGAGGGCTGACGTTTGTGGGCTGTGTGACGTTTGGAGACATTTTGTTAAAAACTGGTAGACGTGGGCCTGCATTGACTCAATGTTCATCATTAACGTTGACTTAGAAAATAAATGCACGCGGTAATGCTTTCCTTCACAAACACAGTTTAATAAGTTAATTATGGTGGTTGCTGAACTCCCCAAACTGTAGTCAAGAAAAAATAACATAATTGTGAGTCATGGTTAAGGACAAAAGTTGATTTAATTCAGGCTCAGAGTCCATATTTATAAAGCATCTCAAAGTATGAATGTTGATCTTGGATCAGTTTTGCCATTTTTTTAAAGGTCCATAATTATTTTGAAATGTAAAGCATTTGTACCACTAATTTATCATTCTAACATACTGGATTTCTAAAACCAGGCCTGTTCAATGCCTGGCTACAGGATTTTCAACTCCAGACAGGCACCAATCCCACCCACTTCAAATAATAAGTCTTCAGTGAATATATGCAGCTTTTCCCCCCCAATTATGAGGGGCTGAGTATCCCTCTTCCGGACAGATGCAGACGCGGTTTAAAATGAATGAGACCACTCATCCTGCGAGCCGTTTTAATAGCATAAACAGAATCTGGTTATTAATGTCTCTTTCAGGGCTTGGGAAAGGTGTGAATCAGGCCTTGGGAGGTCTGGCATCGCTGCAGCCCCCTTCAATTAGTTAATAGCCTGTCTCATCCACACCTGCTCCCCCTAGCTTAGCGCATCTTAATCCTCTTCCCCTGTCGTGCCGGAGCGGCGGTCTCTATTACAGCCTGTTCGTCTCGGCACCAGCTTTGAGGGGGGCCCATTCCCGTCTCCGCGGGAGACCAGTAGACGGATAAGAGTGGGTCGGTTGGCTTTTCCAAGAATTTCCTCCAAGATGATTAGAAGCAGGATTTTTTTTTTTTTTTTCAAGCTAAAATGGAAGATGTAAGAGAAGAAACGCGTCCAGATCCAGAACATATTGGAGCACGTCCCCAACTGCAGGGGAGAAAAAAACGGAAATGCATTTAAAGGATGTTGCTTGTAAAAGCTCTGCTGGGGGGGAGGAATTTGCGTTCGCTGGGAGAATGCTGGCTAATATTTTCTGCGCCAGGGTTCGGCTGCAGAGTTGAGGACATATTTCTGCATTGTTTGAAAAATGTCATTTAGAAAACCACAAAGGAACATTAGACAAAAAAAAAGAAAAAAAACGGAGCGCATGCTCTGTGAAATCGGCATGTGCTGTCTCATACTCTCATTCTCTTGGGTACAAGCGGCCGTTGGTAAACCGCGCCAGATCACTCTGCCCCTTTGCCAGTGAACAGGCCGGTCGTGCACAAAGAGCCAATTCACAGACCGACTCAGGGGGGGTGTCTGAGGTCAGGGTCAGATTACAGTAACTTCCCCAACCCCCAACTTCTTACCCAGAATCCCACCGTCATTCTGAGTTTGCCTCCTCGCACAGAGGACAACTGACTGCTGTATAAAAGAAGGGAGAGGGAAGTTTTCGCTGCTCTGAGCTGCTCTGAGCCCATAAATCAGCCCCATAAAACCTGCCGTTTTAGTGTGTGATTGACACATTCAAATAAATGCTGCCCCGGGCACCTTATCGATTATCATAGACACTCTTTCATGTTCTTGCGTGTTAGATACCCACTGCTTTTGGACAAAGGTGTCAGATGTGTCTACATGTCCAAAGTTGGGGCTCCTCGGACATAGGACGACCTTCATAGCAGTCTTCAGGTTAAAGGAATTTAGGAGATGCTAAGTGAATATTGACCTTCAACATGTTGCCTTCTCAGGGTTTATCAGCGGTTTCTGAGGCATTTCTTCCCGTTAGCGGGTGCTACTAATTAACAGCGAGTCCGAGCCACTAAATCAAATGAGGTGAGTGAATGGAGGGTACAGTAACTCCAGTGCGAGCTCCATAAAGCAGCTGCAGGAGATTTAACGGCCATTAAACCCGTGTCAGCGTGACCTCTTTCAGCACCTCCACAGACGCGCAGCTCTCTCTCTCTCTCTCTCTCTCTCTGCGTTTGAAATTTACTGCCGCGCCGTTCGCCCCTCGCAAAGGGCGGAAGTGTTTGCTATCGAAAACGTTCGCGTTTGAAAATCCTCCGGCAGGGTCTCCACGGGTGATCGGGTGGTTTCATTAAGGCTCAATTACAGGGCAGAGAAATTTTAAATCAGCCAGGAGACGCGCGCTCGCTCTCGTCCACACCGCACGGCGCGGTGAAGGCCTTTTATAATGGCGTCTGCCTCTCGAGCCGGGCTGAGCCGCTTCCTGAAGCCTGATCGAGAGAGCGCGGGGAGGGACAGCATCAGGTCATTACTGGCACCCTCTCAAATTCTCCTGAGTGTAATTGCTGCCTCGGTCGAGCATGATAGTCAAACGCTCACTGCTTCCGCGTCTCGGCACTTTCCCACAGGTCTGAAGTCTTAAGTTACACACCGCGCTGCGCTACGCTCTCACAGTCCGACAGGAACGAGCCTCTGTTTAAAGGAAGACCTGAAGCCTGTAATGGGCGGAGCTTCAATGTGCTGTCAATCACCGATTCATATGAACCAATTCAATTACTCTGCTTAACATCAAAGCGTGTTGGTCTGAGTCAGTGTAGCTGCTTCATAGCACTGATCACTGTGGCTGCAGTCCATTTTGCTGAATGTTCTGCCCTCAAACTGCCCGAGCAGGATGTGCTGAATCACCCAAATAACACAAATACACACTAGTTTAGCAAGGCTACAGAGTGAGGTTAGAGAGTAAATTATTTTTTAATTATTTGAGTTGTGATGAACTGGTCCTCCACTTAGAAAACTGTCACAGGAAACCATGTATCATCATGATATTGTTTGCTGTGCAGTTTCTTGCTTGTTTAACTTTGTGCAGTTCTTACATTTTGTATATGATTCACTTTTCTCATTCTGTGGGGCATAAACCCCTGCTCTTCCATCACTATTAAAAAAATAAACAATGAAAAAGTCGAATTTGACATGTTGTTCATTTAGTTTCCAATTTGTAAAAGCTGTAGTTGTATCACAATGTCACAAGACATTATGATTGCGCTCCATCTACCCCTGGCCACAGTCAGCACTGGCAGGGCCAGGATTCAGTTCCAAACTTGGGGCTTGTCACTGTAGCAAGGGCAGGGCTCTACAGTGCTCCCAATTTAGCAGCATTTTGCTCCTAAAAATTAAATTGTGTGTGCGCTAACTGTAAAAATAATTTAGAAGCACTACTTATCTACTTATTGGAATGCATTAGTGTGCTCCTAAATGTTTCAGCTTAGGAGCACATGTGCTCCCTGGAAAAAAAAATGTTAATGTAGAGGCCCTGAAGGGGCTAGTTCGTTAACTGGATAGGACACTGAAATGATTAGTTTTTAATCTTCCTGTTAAAATGCTATTTAGAAGTCCCACGGATGTGGAGTAACGCTGATTCCCATCAGCGGACAGGCACCGCTGTGAGACAGGCGCGCCGGCACTTTCCTGCACCTCGTCGCTCTTCCGGAAAGTGTGATCCTAACCTCAGCATCTGACCTGGAAAACACGCCAGGGTCGACCTGGACACCGCTACACATGCACAGCTGACCCCCGGGGGCCGGCTCTCAAAGACCCGACGGCAGGCCCCGCCCGGCCTCACACGAGCACTTTTAAGGTGGCGTGAAATACCGCCAAACCACCACGAAGGCGAGTCTGTGCATCAGTCACGGCGCCGCCTTAAAGAACAGACCTGTTGGTGTATGACATGCCGTGCGTTTCCAGTGCCGCTGGCCCACAGCGAGCGGGCCAGTGAATTGAGGCACTAAATTTACAGCCTCTTGGTAGCGGCTCTGGCTGAAAGGTCACGGGGGCGGATTTTGGAGAGTGTAAATCACAAACCCCGCTGTTTGTTCCCTGTAGTCCTGCAGGATTCCACTTGAAGGATTTCTAGTAATGGTCACCACCCTTTAGGAATATTCACGAGAGGAGCAAGCTGGGAATGAGCTTCGGCTGCAAGTGACTGGCTTCTACAGTTGCAGTGCTTCAGCATGCGATGAGTAGAATCAGAAACAAGAAAATCTGTTTCAGTCACATGGGGTACTGAACATTTGCAAGAACCTGCTTTTTGAGCTCAACAAAGCAACAAACCTTCAGTTTTCAATAAAGCAGAACATTCAGCACCCCCAACCCAAGACAAATTCAACTCAATCCACTCTGCCACCCTTCCAGAAATTGCTTGTTACCACAGTGATGCCCCCAGTGCATTGTGGGAGGTCAATTCCAGCACCAGCCTATAGGAGAGTGCAACACATGGTCGCCTGGCTGCCAACTGCCGCCCTTCCCTGAGGCCCCAGAGACCAGCAGCCATAGCAACTCCAGTGATGTGCCAAGTTCCTGTATGAAGCCTTTGAAAGCAACAAGACAGTTCCTTGGGAAAACTAAAAACCACAGTTAGTGCCAGGCACCATGTAAATGAGCCTCATTAGGCCTTCCAGAATGGATACGTATTGACATTGATCAGCAAAGTAAGCTCTTTCTCAGAGGTTCATATTTCACATACTAATATCGGAAAAACTTTACAATTAATCTACACCTGTTATACTATAAAGGCTATACGTTGGGCTATATGATAAGGTACTGATGTATAGATGTATATGCCAGTATTTAGCCTGTATAGTGTTTCCCCCAGACAGCATCCATGTCTGTTTCAAGAGAGAAAATAACATGTTCTTCAGAGGGCTGTAAAGTCTGCCCATCGTAACGCTGCATGGGTGAAAGTTGGCTCTCTCTCTGTTTGGTGTACAGACATCAGGACAGGATGGAGCTTGTCCCAGGAGACTACCCCAACCCCCCATCCCCCTGACTAACCCACAGCCTGACATTCTTCTCAGGTATTTACTGACGACCCCCCACCCCCCACCCCCCCCAGCAGCTCAGAGAACAGATCAGGTGTGTTCAGTTTACCTGTGGAAGACAGACTCCACCCAGGCACATCTGGACCCAGAATTCTGAGCAATTTATTTTTTTTTTTTCCAGGGCCATTGCCTTGGAAACGGTGACACCAAATTTGCTGCCTGAGGGAGGTTTTTGTGCTTTTCCCCATCATTCGTCTCATCTCCTCTTTCTAGAAAACACTTTAGTGGCTTTTCGCAAGTCAAAATACTGTATTACCTCTGACTTAAAGGGCACCTGAGGCTGTTATCTCTCAAAAAAAAAAAAAAAATTGGTAGTTTACCATATATTAAACCTGTACTCTGTGTCGACTGGAACTCAAAGTGAATTTGAACATGTCGGTAAACAGTAATTTCCTGAAAATTACCTCCTCCAGACAGTGCTTATTTTGATGTATAGGTCAAATTTTTCAAGAGGTCTTTCAAAAAAAAATAATTTCTGCTTCTTAAAATAATAAATAATACGTCACCGTGTAAAAATAAAAAACAAGAGTTCACAAGAGGTGTCCTGGTCTTATACTGTGTGGCGAAATGTCTGGGTCCGTAAGCAGAAATCCGTGATTGGGGCAAATTCCTTGTTTTTATAGTTAGAGGAACAGCCTGGCAACGCTGTGCAATACCTGCATGCTCCCCGGTTTACTCACATTCCTGACTGAAGCAGGTAGAAAAAGGCCGTTAGCAGGCCGCTCGGTCAGCTTTCGGCGCGCGGGCGAGCCGGTGACTCCCGCACCGCGCCGGCTGCGCCCGAGCGCTTAGAGACGGGCTGTTTGCCTTTGGTGAGACGACGACAAAAGCGCGTGCCCTGGGGTAAAACAGGAAACGCACATAAATCATCGCCGCTGACTGAGACCCGCCGCGGGTTTTTTTTTATTTTCAGAGGAACGGTCCTGCACCTTGTTCTCCCTCAGCGGGGGCAGAGTAATCAAACCAGTCCGAGGTGCGCAAACAGCCAAAGAGAATTCTACTCGCGCCCAGCGGAGTCCGGGCAGTTACCGTAACAACCGAATGCCACTGCCGAAATGGCCACATGAACAGCGCGTGCCCCTCCCCCCAGATTACTCTCTGACCCCCCCCCCCCCCCCCGCCCCTCCCCACCTCTGCTCCTAAAACATCATCTCCCTTCGACCTGGTGCCCTGAAGCTGGCTGGAATGCAGGGGGGCAAGAGGAATTTGGGGGGGAAAAAGGGACTGCAACACGATCCCTTGTTTTGATTTAGAGGCAGTGGTCAGCGTGAAAATAGGACTGTGGCCCTGCCGAGGACAGCCGAATCAAGCCCCTGCCCCCTATCACCCGGTGTCTGCCAAACCATTTCTATCAGAGCTGGCAGGGCCTGGTGACCCCTTGATTTTTTTTGTACTGGACTAATAGTATTTCATGTTTTTATTATCCATTTTTCTGCCCAATTTGGAGGGACCCTCGTAATTGTAGGCCTGTCCCGTTGTGGGTTTCTTTCATTTGGAAGCACTCACACTAGTGTACATGTGCTGTGCAATGTGTGCACAAATGGCTGCCATTTCTGTGGTTTAATTGGAGCCTGAAGATCATTTGTATTTTTTGGAAATAAAAAGTGACAAGCAGTGTTGGGAGTAGCTGAGTTTCTTGAACTACATTTTCCAGTAGTGTATTAACTTAACTTCTTCCAAAATCAAGTTGCATTGAAGCATTTAAGCTTATTTTTTCAACAAGTTTCAAGGTAGCATGGGGGAAAAAAAAACTATCCATTACATTTTCACAGCGCATACAGGTTTTTGAGTAATTTTAGAATAATAACAATACAATTTTCTTGTGAGTATCACCCTCTGATCTCTGACACTGACCTTTTCTTTTTCTGTTTTAGTCTTGATAAGTTTGCGCAAAAATGAACACCCCTCTTCCCTTTCTCGGTCTGAGAGCAAAAGCAAACGTGAGCTGCCAACATGGTGGCCATACTTAGCGTGGTTTATGAAGTGCATTCGTACTACCGACAAATGCCCCCCCCCAAAAGAACCTATATGCAGGTCAACAACTACATTTGGCCTGCTAGCCAACATCATTAGCTAGCAACCAGACTGATACTAATACTAATAATGATACACGCGCTCAACCGAACTTCAACACAAGTGAAGCATTTTTTTCCCGATGCGCAGCTCGGCTTGGGTGACTTTAGTGGGGACGTGGTAGATGCACACTTTGGATGCAGTCTCACTGAAAAGAAGGCGTGTCGCATTGAATTCCAAGTCAAGCAAATCCTGGTTTGAGGCTTATTCCATTTTAACTGGTCAAAACCTATGGGCCACTATGTGGAATTTCGGCTCACTGGATATTTTTCCCGAGTGGATAACAATGGTTTTACGTGCAGTACTTACAAAATTGATTCAGCAATGTAATTTTATGGTGATTTGCACTGCTATGCTCAAAGGAATAACATGAAGAAAAGTGAAAATGACATACATGTCTAAATATTTGAAAGTTACCGCACTCCATAGCCCATTACTAATGAGCTGTAAATATTCTATGCCCCTATCATAAAAACAATCCAACCAACACATTCCTAGATTTTTTTTTAAATAGACAAAAACACCCTTGTGTGAGTCGGCCTCAAAAGCCTGCAGTATCCAGTTACTGTTCGCATGGACACTTAAAGCTATTCTGCAGCTTTTGCCTCATCCCCTTTTTATCACCATTATTTTGCTTATGACAGAATTATCCAAGCATGTACTGGTTTTTATATGGATGTACAGCAACTGAGCAAAGGCAGAGTTTATTGCTTCATTCTTCCAGCAACTAACATGCATACTGTTAGACTCAAAGCCCCAGAGCTTTTAAAATATTGATGACATCTGTGAACATAATTTCAAAGACTTAAAGTTCTCAAAACGTTCACTTTACAGAATTTTCTGTGCCCATTGGCAAGTAATTGAATTTTGTCTCACACAGCACCATACTCTTTGTGCAAGGCAAACAACTTTCAATTGATTTGAGTTTAATCACTGTAATCATTACAAAGACAGCAGTTTTTAAGTTTACATTTAAATTGCATGACTTAAATCACAAAATTGAGCTGCAAACTCTTCTAAATACTGCTTATTTTAGCTTTGTTTCCATATCCTACATGGACTAATGAAAATTCAGCTTGTAAATTCTATATCTAAGTGTGCCAGGGTCTGATATTTCTGACAAGCTATACTTTTATATCTATCATATCTCCATTTAAATTAATGGAGATATGGTGCATGTGACTAAAACAGTGCGGTGCAAGTTATCAAACTTGGCTTGCTTAAGCGCTCGCACTATATTTTGAATGTTGTGTCCTCAGAACCGGCTGTGACTTCTGATTCATTCATACATTTAAACCAAAATATTTCAGTAATAGCAGGAGAGCATGAGAAGGGAAAATGTGGTTGATGTTTGGTTCACTCAGTTTATGATCAGTCTTTCACACATGGTACCAACCTTCCCCAGAATCAAATACATGTGCTTTGTGAATCCATGGCATTTCCATTGGTGGAATTCACAACTACATGGGCCTATGAACGGTTTGGGAAATGGCCCCTTGAATCTTGTCAGCTTAGCTAAAAGGAGGGGCTTCACATCCAAAAGGTCACAGTAATGTAGGTAGCTACATTCTAATAGTCATTATGTAGCTCATTTTCCCTCAGTGGTAGCTTTGCTGTAGCTAAAGTACTCCCAATGTGACACAACTGGCAACCTAGTTAACTACATTTTTTAGTACCTTGTTCAACATTGTTTAAAAGCATCTTTGTAGTCAGTGGATGGTACAAAAGGGTTTACTAAAATTGACATAAAAGATGTTTAAATTCTAGAGTGTTTCAATAAATATATTCCAGGTCTTGTCTGGGGGAAGTTTGGAGGAGATCCAAAAATTGTACTTTTGCATTAAATTGGTGCATCACCAGCCTTTAGTGTCTGTTGTAGAGGGGAGTTGCTCTGTTCATGTATGTGATTATCTGGTCATGATATCTTACAGCTTAGCATGAGACCACTTAAAAGTAGATGTTTTCTAATGTCAACCATCATAAATGTTTCCTTGATGCATCCAACAAAACCTTTTCCTTGGGTTGTAGTTTACAGGCAGTGCCTTTTAAATATGCTCTGTCTCTAGGCTTGGGTCTCGACAGGCGCCCTCAGGTTTTTCACGTTGACTTGATTTGCCGCGCGCAGTCAACTGTCCGTTCTCCCAGCGTGGACGGAGGGGGGAGAATGCTCTGTCGGTTACGCCCAAAAGAAAGGATCGCGAAATGTCTCACGCAACCAGTGGCAAACCTGGCAAGCTCAGCCCTTGGCTTGCTTTGTGTTGACAAGTCCACCACGGACCTTGAGTGGGACTAAACACGGTAAAATGACTCCCGTGCCAGAAAAGCCAGGGGGTGGTATGGCTTAAACCGATTAATGCGACTCTTTCTATATGATTCATTCTAACGTACACCACCAGGACGCTCCAGTTCTTGAAAAAGAAAGCTCACGCCAGAGCTAATTGAGCCTCATGTCTACAAAAGCAGAGCACTGTAGGCTGCATTTCAAAGGATGCCACAGAAAATTGCAGATGACCACAACAATCCTGTCCTTTGACCATACTGACTTTATAGTTGTCACACTTAGTGAATCCCAGTTAAGCAGCCTACATGCTTCTGGCTCCCGGATTGTCGTTGAAAGCGCTCTTTGAAAATATTAAGGCCTTTAATACAAACAATTTAATGGCAGCTATATATAGCCTAGTATATTGTGGATTTCCACTTAACACTATAACCATAAATGTTCTTGTAACTTGGCGATGTTAATGACTTCATGGGGTTATGAGGGTCAGTTCGTCCGTTTATTTTCTTTTTTCTTTATAAAATGATTACTCGGTTGGAAAGGGCTGCCTAATTAGCTCTTGAACAAATGTCGTCATATAAGGCGTGGCCTCACACAGTAATTGGCCGATGAGAATTTGCCAGAAATTCTGTGTTTTGCAGTTGCATTTTATTCTAGGGCATTGAAAATGCCAGTGTGTTTTGACCTCTGTGTTCATTAACCGAATAATCACTAGCCTATGGGAATGTGTGTTCTTATACAAAAAAATCAACGCCAATTCTCCAAATAGGTTAACAACATTGGCCGCGCGCGCCCACGCTCACACACTGTCCCTCTCTCTTTGATCATGTTCTTTTCCAGGTTTGGTTTCCTCATTAAAAACACCACCTGTCAAAACATTATGGAGTCTGTCACCTTTTTGGTGACATGGGGTATTTTGTTTTTATATATTTGCCAATTCAGTTACATGTAAGGATAGAGAAAGGAACAGTTGACCACTTCTCTTAAGTGAGACTAATCACCACTCCCATGCAAGGACAATTCACTCGCATTGCTAAGTACAGGGCGGGCTGGCAAAGGAGAGATTGAACGTACATAAAGTTTAACCAAAAAAACATGAAAGTGAAATAAAATTCGTATTCAAAAACAGGTTATTTAGTTGAGTGCATGTCGAAAAACTCACTCGTCATACGTTTTGCCGCTTCGCAGATTAGCTCAGTTACAAATGACAATTTTTAGTTCTGAGAACCCATTATATGGTTCCAAAATTCCACAGGTGTAGCCTGACACGACGAGGCTGCGCAAAATGAGGGCTGTGCAATTCCAGTCGAAATCTGATCATGTATAATAGTGTCATGTAAAATAAGTGTCAATCAAATCATCAGTAATGAGCGTGTGCTTTTTCCGGATACATCGGATTGATTTTTGTGCTTGTATCCCACTGCCATTTACTAGAAAAATTCCAGTGAAACTCGGGAGGTCGGCATGAAGTAGGCTATAAAATTAAACACTTCTGTTCGTCCTTTGTGCGAAAACAATACATTTAATTGCGCCTCTCTCGTATTGAAGTTTAATGTCCAGTACCGCTTCCCGCGACGATTAACTCGGAGACGTGAAACATTTCTCCAACGCTCCGAACACACATTCTTCAATTAGAACAACTTTTTCTGTCGTGCCGCCGGTGTTCATCAATATTTTCCCCCCAAGCAGTATATTGTATTCTTGTTCTGTGTAAAAATGTGTATGAAGAAATTCCTAACCTGAATGGCAGTACTGCGCACATTAATTGATCCTGAAGGGTATAAATTTGTATATTGCAATTATGACGACTTCGTTACAGCCTATCAACTGCGACACAGTCGTGCAGGACTCAATGGTCATTGTGTGACTGTATGTATGCATTTAACTATACGGAGATACATGTCTATCACACATTATGCACATTAGTATGATTATTATCGTAGTTTATTTGTATTACCTTCAAAATCGGACAATATCCCCTCCAGATGGTCATTCACAGAAGTATCTGACATCTTGAACTTTCTGCTTCCAGATAACTTTTGACAAATGCGTAATCGCCAAGGTAATTTTTATCAGTTGAAAAACAATCACCTCCTGGCATATAATATACAGTCCCCCCAAAAAAGAAACGTGTCGGCGATATTTACTGCCTTGGTTGCAAAATAAAGTTTCGGCCAACTGCACTTCACATCCGAATACGCGCAGCAATACCGTGCTGCTCACAGACCCTCCGTTAGAAGTTGAAGTCCCACTTCCCTTTAGGTAATCTCAAAAAACCGCCCAGCCCCCTGAAAATCCAACCCCCCACCCCCAAGATTGGTTGGTGGATCACAAGCTCCACGCCTCACCTACACCCCCTACTTGGGGAACTTGCGTAAATCGTTTATTATCCCTTTGCTCCAAAGCTCCGCTCCAACCATTTTGTTTCTTAAAAATTACGGAATGAATGATAAACTCTTGGCTAATAAATATTTGGCATCGTAGATGCATCTTTCGAGTCCCGGTTGAGCAAACTTTAACCCTGCTTGATGCAGTCTCCCACCCGCCCCTCCTTTTCTGAGGGCGAGGAATGTAGGGGGTTATGGAATCAGAGCAAAGCAATTTAATTAGAGTGGATTAGCACGACGGCAGAATTTCTATTGCATTCAGAGTGTCTGACAATGTGATGTTACACCATTGGCCCAAGAAATTTGTGGATACTATCCTTCTTATTCCTCGCGTGATGTGCTCCTACAGAATAAACGCATTATAAATACATTATAAGTAATTTATCTAATTAATATTTTCATTAACATTGTCATATTAAACGTTTGGCTGCACATGCCAATTTTTAATAGGATTTTAATGGCAAAATCCGTATATTTATTTGAGAAAATATGTTTACGTTTGTATGTGAAAGAAAAAGAAAATGTTTTGTAACATAATGCATGTATTCTATTGGTTATCTGGGTTCTAGATTTTACAGTGAACTGATATGTGTGTTACTTTAGTCTTACTAGCACATATATCAGCATTAATATCAATACCTGAGCAAGCTAGCAAGTGACTGAACACATTGCATACATGCATGTTACAGGTCCAATGGCCCCAAAGCTATTGAACCAAGTTCAAAAGCACTTGTAAAACTGAATTTGTCCCTCGAGAGGTCAAACCAGCACGATTAACCCAAAGGTTTATTCCAGTCATTCAGTTCAGGTTTAATCTATTCTCTCCTCAAATGTGGAAGGGTGAGTGGGTAGGTGTTAATGTGGGCTAGACATGGGGGCTTGTTTAAATGTGTTTATAGAACTAAAACTTTAATTATACACTGATCTACATATGGTCAGTAGCTGCACTTCATCGCCCATTATGAGATAGCCATATGATATACACTAGCATTCTTGCACTGAATCGTATGTAGCCTGCCTCCGCTTCTCTGTACCGAAAAAACAGCACTTTATCTGGATAAACCACAGTGAGCCATTGGAGGCCACAAAATCATGGTGAACGATTTCAGTGCATGTATAGCGAATCACAGTGGCCCTAAAACCTCTCATTGTATTTTTCATGATCTGCCTGTAGACTGCGTGCCATGGCCTAAGTGCGTCATGTGACTGGTTCTGGCATACAGGCATTCACTCCATGGGGGTCGGGGGAACCACAAGGACTGGATGTGAGTCACTTGGAACCAGAGATATTCTGTTTTCTAAACCGATATTCAGCTTGGAATGTTTATGGCAGAAAATTCCATCCCATTGCTGAAGTCACAGACTGTTCTGATTTGCTGCCTTTTTATAAATATTCATGAGGGGGTGGGTGTGGTTAGTCAGAATCTCTATGGCTGGCATACCAATACAGACAGCATGCAGAACTTACATAACATGTAGGCATGGCGAGCCAACTGAATGTGCTTAGGTGGTCTCTGACGGCATGCACTGTAGGGCGGAAGAGGCAATGCATTCTGGGAAACAGCCACTCTTTAGGAATGATGTCACCGCCTTGATCTATCAGTGTTTTCCTGTGCAAAAGTAACTACCTCAGAATTTTTTTCGGTTTCTCTCCAGTTACTTCCTGTCCATTGAGGGTGGATCTCCAAGAGGTGACTGTCTAGTTGGGACTGTGTAGTTGGGATATTGGCTGCAACCAAAGTTCACAAAACCGCAAAGCTGTTTGAGATGCTAATGCCAATGCAACAGAAAAGCTGGTGCTTAGATGTCTTATCAGCACTGATATTCATACCTTTCTCCCCCTTTTGTTTGAGAGAACAATCCCCCCCATTGTGCGCCATCACTGCACATTTTTTCCAGGAATATTTTTCATAACCACTGACCTTTTTTTCCATTTTCCTCTGAAGGGCACATTCTCTGAATAACGTCAATAGTGGGGGAAAATACGGGACACTCCTCAAACTGACTTTTGTCCTAAAAGCTGCTGTGGAGCAGATACTGGAGCAGCAATATGGAGCTAATTGGAGGGTGACTTTCTTGTTAATTTGTTGTTGGCAAATGCCAGAGAAGGCCAGCAGTTTTGCGGTTGCTGCTTAGGACTATTTGCATTGTCACAAAGGCCGTTTATGGCCACTTGCCTGCCGGCAGCACATGTAGCCAAGGGGTGTCTTCCTCCTGTGGCTGTATTGGAATGTGAGACCTGGAGAACACTTTTATTGCAGTGATGAGCATTTAACTATTGCCCTGAGTAAGAATGGGTTATCCATAAAAGCAAATTAAACCCAAGCA
The DNA here is from genome assembly GCF_018555375.3 of Anguilla rostrata. Lineage (NCBI taxonomy): Eukaryota > Metazoa > Chordata > Actinopteri > Anguilliformes > Anguillidae > Anguilla > Anguilla rostrata. The sequence goes on from NC_057949.1 coordinate 8,914,594, forward strand.
TCTGTTTAATGCACATGGTAAAAAATTTTTTAGTCAGGTGGCTATACCGTTGATTATTTTTAATTAGACAAAAACCGACTTAAAAGACCTTTAGCTCACAGAGCTGAATGTTACTCGAGGTAGTTGAGGAAGTTTCTCTTTTTGTTCCTGTATGGTACACTATATGACCTAAAGTATCTGGACACCACTTTATCTGGGGCTGTTCATGGTTTGGGCTAGTCCCCTTAGTTCCAGTGAAGGAAAATCATAGTGCTATGGCATACAATGGCATTCAAGACGATTCTGTGCTTCCCCAACAGTTTGGGGAAGGCCCTTTCCTGTTTCAGCATGACAATGCCCCTGGGCACACACCAAGGTCCATATAGAAATGGTTTTGTCAAGAATGGTGTGGAAGAACCCCATCCAACACCCTTGGGATCAGTTGGAAAGCCAACTGCGAGCCAGGCCTAATCACCCAATCAGTGCCCGACCTCACTAATGCTCTTCTGGCTGAATGGAAGCAAATCCCTGCTGCAGTGCTCCAACATCTAGTATAACACCTTCCCAGAAGAGTGGAGGTTGTTATAGTTAGCAAAGGGTGGACCAACTCTATACTAATGGCCATAATTTTGGATGAGAGAGCGCAGGGTAGCGAGCAGCACACACAGTTTAGCTGGCCGTCAGCTGTCCTGTACCAGGGGAGCGGGCCATGAAGTTTGGTATCAAACAGCCCCCAATTAAAAGCCCCCAACGAGTCCAGACACCATGTGACAGAGTTCCCATGCTTCCCCCCACACTACCCTACCCAATCCCCTTCTTCCTCAGTCTGCGGGGTCTGGCCGGCAGTAACATTGCCATCATTAGCTGTACGAGACTGGCATGGCTGGGGATTACTGTCACCAGCCCTTTTACACGGTCTGAGGAAAGTGTGTGTGTGTGTGTGTGTGTGTGTGTGCGCGCGTCTGCGTGCCTCAGTGTTTTTTCTTTCCTTTGGTGGAGGGTCAGTCAGAATGTGAAGGTGCCTTAAAAACACACTTTGTATTACGATCTGAAGTGAAGCAAGAGAGAAGAAAAACAAATTGATTCAGGAAGTTCCTGGCATCTGAGTCTTATTAATAGGTTCCTTCCAAAGATATTTGCAGAGCAGTGAGAGGCTTTGAAATAGAGTAAGCAAAAAGCCAGGCAAAAAAGGAAGTTCCTTTAGAGAAAACAAAAAAAAAAACTTTATTGAGATGCATGAAATACAAAAGATAATGATCATTCAGTGGAAATAGAATACAATACTGTGCTCCAGGTTAGTAAGTGATACTTTCACAAACAAAAACAAAACAAAGAACATCACTTCTTTTGCAACCATTTTACAACTTTTTTTTCTCCTTCCAGATTTGTTTATATGACCAGGTCTTCAATTGAAATCAGAAGATTTGAGAAACATTATTTGTTTGAATGAACAAGCCTGCTCCCTATAATTTTATATCACATAATTGCACGCTCTGTACTGCATATGAGTGCAGCTGGTAGTGCTTTAATCCCTCCGTTTTTACTCTGTTATGTTCCTGTGCTGGTAAGTGTATATACCTACTGTATTGTACCTATTTGTACTTTAATTTGGAATATATACATAACTTATAGTTCACACATAAAAAGACATCTCAAAGTATGGTACAAAGTGATAACCACATATTTGGCTGTACCTAACTTCAGTGAAAACAGTCCACTAATTGTGCAATTAATCACAAAACATTTTTAAATGACTGTTTACTGAAAACCTTCAGCTGTGATTGGTCAGTGGAGCAGCATTTTGAAATTTAATAGACATCCTGTTTTATTTTCTCACCAGTAAAACGAATGCCCCAACAACCCCACCCCGTCCTCCAGCAGGTAATGTTCTCTCCTGCCTTGTAAAAGTGTAGCATAATATATGCTGGCATGTGGTATAATGGGCTGAACTATTTCCTCTGACATGTTGGTATGGGGGCCACAATGTTGACATTGGTTTCAGTTTTCATTTAACAGCACATTCTCTGATTCCCGGGTTTCCCTGAAACGCTGTGGAATTTGTAACATTTTGGGCAGGACTTGACACAAGGCGCTAATTTTCCAGACCCTGAGTCCAACTGAAAATTCTAAACTCTAGACCGCCCCCTAGTGCCCATTTGTCATAAAACAGCCCAGACGTCTTTCTTGTGTTCATTACCAACAGGTAAATAAATGTTTGTCACGCTGGGGAAGTAGATTGTGAAATCTAATAAAATATACATGCATAACCGCGCAAAGGAATATCAACTAGCAGATCACTGGTTTGAAAGCGCAGCTGCGGAGACACTCATGTATTGTTGTTGTATTCCACCATAAGCCCCCTTCTCCCACGTCAGAACTCTACTGCACCCTGATTGGCTCAAGGGGCACACTGACAGGCTCCTGATATGTTTTTGGAATAGGGACACCAATGGGGTTCTGACGCCTTCCACAAGGGCCGATTGTACCCCAATGCTCAGCCCCCCTCTGGTGTCGGCCAATCGTCGCCTTTAGTGTTTCCAGCCCATTTCAGTTTAGCAAGAACCCTGGAATTATATTTTGCCGTGAAACATACACTGAACAAAGACACTGATAGACTTGATAGTTTTTACAATTTCCTTCAAAATTTCCTCCAAAAGTGACATTTCAGTTTCAAAAGTGAAAAAGGTAGAGCAGTAGGCCTTAATGAATAAAGCAAAGTGAGTAAGAACTAAATGTCAGCTGTACATTAAAGAAAGTATGGCTTTCTATCTGTCAGTGATTGCTTTGGGCTGACACAACCTCAGTGTCTCTGATAACAATCAGGCCTGGCTTCAGTATGATGCTCCCCCCACCACCACCACCACCACCGCTACCACCCTCCCATGTCTGGCCATCTAAACTAGCAAAGGTGATGACGGATGGTCTTTTTTGGAGAGGTAGTTGCCCTGGTTCTCTTCGCGCGTGGCTGAGATGCTCGGACACGTTTTGGTTGAATAGTTTTCGCGCAAGAGTCCCTGGGTTCCTTGGTCAAAAAAACCACTGAAGGGGACAATTAAGAGAAGGGCCCTGCGAGTTGAGTCAGGCTCCTCTGGACAATGGGTGACCTTTGCCCTTTGACCTCACCCAGCCTGTGGGACAGAGATAAGAGACACTCAGCTGGGGTATGTGCCCCTTGGGAACTGGAGCCAGCGTCTAGCAGGTCCCATCTGCTGTGAACACTGCAGAGCTGCGCACAGCGTCAAGCCACCTGAAAACAAGCAGTAACAACATTATCTGCTCCAGGCACGTCTCCCCTGAGAGCATCATTACCCCCTTTAAAACATGATAAAACACACACACACACACTCACATACACGCACACACACACGCACACACACAGTCTCACATACACACATACACTCTCTCTCACACACGCACACACACACACATACTCTCACACATGCATTCACACATGCAATCTTATTCTTTCATTCGCGCACTCACACATTCTTTTACTTACCTACACACTCACAGACAGGTACTCGCACGCACGCACGCACACACACACACTCACGCACACACACACGCAGTAATTAGCCTGTGAGCCGTGGTCACCTCCTAAAGAGCAGGAGAGGCGGCCTGTCCTAGTTCAGTTCCCCTGCAGGTCCTGTTCCCCAAACTACCCTTAGCAAGGCCCCGCCCGCGTTGCAGCCGAGCAGCCAACCACAACAGCCCAGAACGCCTTAACCAATCACAGGCCACATACTGGAACCTGCAAACCCATGCTTTAGGGATATATTCAGTGTGATTTAATTTCGCTGAGGGAGTTGGGTGTGTGTAGCACATGCAGTAATAAAACAGGACGTAACCAGCTTGCTCTGCGGTGGAACTGCTCTGTCCAGGCCTGCGGAAAAGCCGTTGACCCCATGGCATCAGTGTTAAACGGTTCCCAGGACAACAGATTAAGCAAAGCCGCATTTCTCAATGGGCGGAGTCCAGCTGCTCGGTGCGCAACACCTGCGGCTGTTGCGTTCGCGTTGACATACAGGCTGGGCTAATGAACAGGCCCGCGTAGCCGCCATCTGAAGACCTCTCTCTGTTAATTACCAGCATTAGCACTGGAAGCTCTGGCGCGCCAACACATACAATAAAAAGGGCTTACGAGGGTAAATTACCCTTCAATGGACATTAAATGTGTCTAATTAAGAACTATTAACTGCTTGTTACAATTCAGAGTTTGTAAATAAGGTTAGAATGAAAACCAGCACACATGGTTTCAGAACTCCTGCGATGTCAGACCGTATCAGCGCATCCACACACTGGAGCAGTCTTAGCTGAGTCACCAGCCACCGGTCTCCCCATCTGTTAACCTACAACCTACTGTGTTGCAGGTTTGTGTACTAACAGCCACTCTCAATTGTGATGCTGATGACTTGGTGTTGGCTCTGCTACTTCCCTAAGCCTTTTTGTATTTGCACTTTTGTAAGTTAAATGTGGATGCTTCGGACACATTTAATGAGTAAATGAGTTTTCCGTTTATTCACATGTGGAAGCTGAATGGTTTTAAAATATACTGTAAGTGAATGTAACTACATGTGCAGCCGTTACATATGTCTGTGCTCGTGTCTGGTGACTCAGCCAAACTGCACTGACGATCACTACTGCCTTTGGGGTTCATGTCAGTGAAACCCCCTTATCCAGCAAGGCCTTGCACAGCTTGTGTTTTACACACCTTCTGCCTATATGCAGTTGGACACTTACCCAAGCAGTTCAGGTCAACCTTGCTCAGAGAGGTGCAGCAACAGCAAACCTGACCTGCATTAAAACCCTGCAACCGACTCTAGCTTTAAGGCAACAGCCAATAAGAATTTTTTTGGTGGCCAGAGTGAATTTAGTGAATTTATTGCTTCTTTACCAGAAAGATGGGACTATTTTCCAGTCAGAAGAGGTGCAAAAAAGAGTAAAATTCTGTGTCCCTCATACCTACAATGAACAAAAAATACTGAAACTTGATTTCTTTGTAGCACAGGGAAATTCAATATCTTTGATCTTGAATCATGTTAATTTGGATTGTAACAGTTTTAACTGATGCGTGTTATTCCTTCTCTTTCTACTCTAATTTCTTTTAAATGTTTTATTTGGTTTTATTGTAGCTTGGCACCATTGTAAATGAGGGTCCCAGCCTGTCACCAACAAAGTTCAAGTAAAGAAAAAAAAGTAAGTAAGTTTTCTGTTTAAACATGATCCTGTTCTGCATGATATATTATGCTCTTGGCTGCTACTGAAACAATCCAAGCACCCTCTGGAATTGTCATACCTTTATTTACGTAGCTGGTCGTTTGTAGAAATAACATTTAATTTAAGGGAGGATAGAGATATATACAGAAGGCTGCAGTGTCTGTGAAGTGTGCTCAGATTTACGCTGAGAAATTGGTAGCCTGGGCGTTCTCATAGAATAACAGCAGCGAGGTTTTGTGCTCGTGTATCCGCGGTCACTTGAAAAATTAATGCATTTAACTTCAGGGGTTGTAAATATGGCAGTGAACTTGCTTTAAAAAAAAGAGAAAAGAAAACTGTTGAAGCATGGAATCCATCACAGAAATTCTACTTTTTTATGGATCTTTTAAAACTGCAGCCTGAGGGTGTTGTATATTTAGTCAAGACCGCCACCTATTGGTAGATTGAAGTTACATGAAACCATTCAGCCACGGAATTCAGGCACATGATGGTTATTGCATTACGGTGTAGTATTTTACATTGAGTGCGTTTGAGAAAGCTATAGCATGTTTTGACCTCATAGAACAGTATATTAGATTTTAGGATATTAGTAAAATATCTTAAAATAGCCACTAAAAACATCTTGGTGAGAAACATAAGGGAAGAACGCCTTCCTTCCCGCCAGTGAGGTCACTCACTTAATAACTCCTGTTAACTGCATACTCTGGTCAAATGCATGATATCATAGCAACCCTCAGTCTAGAGAGTTATCAGGAGTTGACTGTATTTGGTTTATATTTTTCTATATCTGACTATATCTTGATTATGGTGGTAGACCTGGCTTTCATGCTCTGTGGATTAATTCTCAGCACAAGTTGTGTACCTGAAATTCTGAGCGCAGGTACATTGTACCAGAAACCAGCATTTTGCTCTGAATTTGCTATTTTTATTTATTTAACCACACTTGGAGAATTGTGTGCAATTCTGGGGACCGTACTACAAGAAGGATATAGAGGCTCTGGAAAAGGTTCAAAGAAGAGCAATCAGATTGATTCCTGGTATGAAAGATAAAAGCTATGAGGGAAGACTTAAGATGCTTGATCTCTTCAAGCTTAGTAAAAGGAGACTTAGGCATGATTTGTTTGAGGCTTTTAAATTCATAAAAGGGATTAACAAAATGAACTACAATAAATTCTTCAGGTTGAGTTCTGTTAGTCGAACGAGGGGACATAAATGGAAATTAGCAAAAGGTACATTTTGCATAGACATTAGGAAGAATTTTTTCACGCAGAGAGTAGTCAATGTGTGGAATAGCCTGCCTCAAGTACAGTAGGTTCCCTCCAGAAGATTAGCAAAAATATCCTGTAATCTGCTGTCCTGTTCAAAGAAAAAAATTAATAAAAATGTAATCAAAGACAGCTTCTTAACAGCCTTACAGTTTTGATATGTTTACTTACAGCATGTGAGCCACCACTGATTTTATCTGTCCATATACAATTAATATGAATATACTTTATGAATATATTTTTTTAAATTGGTAAAATGTACTATATTCCCATTCTGATACAGCCTACTGCATAGATTGTATGGTTTAAGCAGCCATTATTATAGCAACAATTATAAAAATATTGTCCAATCACTCATTTTTTTGAGAACACAGAGGGTGAATGGTTTTCAGTTCCAGCGCGCCTGGTGGAAGTAGTCGATCGTTTCTCAGAATAACCACACGTGACGTTTTACGCACATAAGCCGCGTTTCCACCAAAAGTACCAGGAACTTTTAGTCACAGGAACTACTTTTCAAGGAACTAAAACATATTTTTTCAGATCAAAATGGGACCTTTGTAGTACAGTATCTAATTGTACTATAGGGGGCAGTAGGGAGATCCCAGTAACAGGGACGGGGAGGAGAGACGCAACAACGTGCTTGCATGAACTATATTTTTTGTATTAAACGTTGTGCAGCACGCGCTTGAACACAGTACTCGTATACAATTTACAGCGTGCTTTTCGCGATTGCACAGATGCTATTTTTGTGTATTAAAGTAATTTGTTGACAGAGGAGAACTCTTAGAAAAATAATTTCCGAAGTTCTTGACATTAGCTTTTTTTTTTTTTTTTTTTGAAGAAGTGAAATGGACCAGAAGTTAAAGATCTCATCTGCATAATTTGGGAAGGACAATGTGCTCATAAACTTGCACTCAGGGCAGGTAAGGCGCGTGGAGCGTAGTACGCACGACTCTTCGTGCGTGCGTGTGTATGTTTGTGCGTGTGAGAGAGATTCTTAAAGACTGGCGACTGACGGTTTTAAAGCAGATGGGTAATCGTGAAAAAAAAAAATTAATAACATGTACAATGAATCGGGTAAAATGAAAAATGCATTTTATATTTTTTTTTCAGTGGCGCTAATATGAGAAACATCCTATATTCTGAAACTCGCGCAAAACAAAGAACGTGAACGAGCATTTTCAGTGCCCAGGTCGCGACAGTGTGAAAAATATGCACGGACAGGCAAACCTCTGCCGTTTTGAAAAAACCTTTATCCAAATTTAGCGAGAACTGTTTACACGATTTCTAGATAAAACGTTTCCGTACAAAATAAACCTTCACAGTTGTGGAATTAAAGAATACAGAGGCTGACAGCATTGTCTTTAAAATAGGCATTTTCTACATGAAACTGAAACTTTCTGGACTGTGATTGAAACAACTAATCCTTAAATGAAATCTCATGATAATGGCTGCTTAGTCAATAGATGTGCCCGCCATGGGTGCACGCCCAGCTTGTAAGTTGCTCCAACTTTCTGAGCCCTCAACTCCTTTAATAACCGAATGCATTTTCTGTGACTTACGCCTTATTAATAGATAACCAATTTTATGTTAAAATATGGAATGCAGGTTTTTAATGTGCCTAAACAAGTGCATGTACATTGTTACTAATACTTTCCATGAAACTGTAGCAGCTTGCATTGTGACTAGTGTAACTGTCTATGGAAAGTGAATAATAGGTTGTTTTCTTCACATGTATCTTGTGATCCACCCCTACTCTATTCATGCGGCTACCGAGTTTGGGAACGACTGCTATTGACTGTAGTCTCAGAGGTTAGGAAACCGGTCTTATAACTCAAAGGTTGCAGGCACCGCCATGTCTTTGAGCAAGGTATTTAAACCTGAACAGCTTTGGTTGATATCCAGCTCTATAAATGCGGTTTGTGCTAAGTAACGTCAGCTGTGTCCCTTTGGATAACGGCATCTGCAGAGTATGAAATGTAGATGCCCCTCTGAGGTAGGGGAAGACCGTGACTAATGAACAGTTCTCAGAGAAGGTGCCTGCTCGACTGCTTTCATAGTTTTATTTCATCTTGCAGGTCGTGTGGCCGTTCTGTACTTTGTGGGTTTTGGACTGCGCGGGACGTTCCACCAGCGGCTGCTCCACCCTGATCCTGAGCCTGCAGGTTCTGGAACTCCCCGTCCCCCCCCCGTCCCCCAGCCCTGGCAGCGACCATGCTGGTGAAAGAGTACCGCATCTGCATGCCGCTGACCGTGGAGGAGGTAAGCCAGGGCCAGGGAAGCAAACAAAACTGGCAGTCCCGCTGCGTAGCTGCGCGAGCCGTTCCAGGTTTTGCAGGTGAAGGATGCTGGTGAGCATCCTGAGTGGGAGCATTACACTATACATTGCATTCCAGGTATTTACCAGATGCTCTTATCCAGATCGACTTATACAACTTTTTACATAGCATTGACACTGTATTTATACAGCTGGGTATATACTAAAGCAATACCCTAACCCTAACCCTAACCCTACCTGGGAATCAAACCTGTGACCTGGGAATCAAACCTGAGACCTTTAGGTTACAAGACCAGCTCCTTACCCATTATACTACACTGCTGCCCAGAAGCCCCCCTGCTAGTGGTGGGATCGGCTCTCGCACTTCCCTGCTGACCAGAGCGGGTGTGACCAGTGTGGAGTGCCCCCCCCCCCCCGTCATTGCGCAATAGAGACTCCTCTGTTGAGTCAGGGCACCTGTAGCCCAGTCACACCAGCTGTGACCAGGCGCGCTTTGCCCTGCTGCAGTAACTCTGGCTCCTCGCCCGCTGGACTGCAGAGTGAACATTTCGGTGGATATAGACATCCACGCACTGTGCCTTCCTGAATAGACAGAGCACATTGATGTTGCGATGGTGGTTGAAAAATAAGGATTAAAAAAAAATGAATTATACAAAATGGCGGGTTATTGCGATGCAAACTAGCAGATGGCTGCCGAACTGCGTCTTGATAAAGGCATAAATTTAATCTGTCGCAGCAGATGTGCGTTGAAACCAGAGGCAGTTGGTACTCGTTTGCAAAGACATACAGGTCAATGAACTCAGTGTTTTGCAGTCAGCCGGTCCCCTGTAAAACCCCTCCATCGGAGGACGCGTGTTAAAACGGGCTCAGCTGTGCATGCGCGAAGGGCCTGAGTATGTGTGCCTGTGTGTGGACCTCTGTCTGCACGAAGGGCCTGAGTGTGTGTGCCTGTGTGTGGACCTCTGTCTGCACGAAGGGCCTGAGTGTGTGTGCCTGTGTGTGGGCCTCTGTCTGCACGCTTGGCTCATCTGCGGTAATTACGCCACCAGTCAAACCTGTCCCAGATTAATAGCAGCTTCATTTTATTCCTGACCTCTGTCTGATCGTCTGATCCTTGCTGCTCGTCTTGTGTCGTGCGTATGTTTTTACTAAAAGAAATTTTCTCCTGGATTCGTGTGAGCGGCAGAATTGAAAGGTTTCATTGTAAAATGTAAAATCTTTTCTTCTACTGGATTGAGAGAGAGGTAGAGAGATTTCAATGTAAGTATTTATCTTGTTGCAGGAAACTATTTATCGTTTTTCGCTCTCACAAACACATGCGCGCACAGGCCAATAATAATCTAAAATAGCCATCATGGTCTGTAAACCAATGATAATCTATAATAGCCATCGTGTTCTGTTGCCATAGTGATGCTTAGACCCTCTCAGGGAAATGGCTCGTTTGTTTTCCAATGATGTGCCCTTCGGCTTCCCTACTTTCACATGCTATCTGCTTCTCTCTGCCAATTTCTGATTCTGTGTTTCCGTTTTTGAGCCGTGTCCCATTTGCTGTCCCTTCGGGAGGAAGAACAGCAATGTTAGAATCAGTTGTCTTGGTGCCATGGTGCCTTCCTGGAAATGAAAGGCTTTGACTCATGATTTCCTGGTCTTAGTCTTTTTTCCTTCAGGGAAGTTAAAACTTACGCAACGGTGAAACAGTGGCTGTATTTTGCTGCCACAAGAAAATAATGTTACACTTGCCTGTGCATTTATGGAGCTCATAGATAAATATTAAATATTTTGTATAAATATTACCTTAACTGAGGTCCAGGTTCTAGAGAGAAGTATCTCACTGAGGCCCAGGTTCCAGAGAGCAGTACCTCAACTGAGGTCCAGATTCCAGAGAGAAGTACCTCACTGAGGTCCAGGTTCCAGAGAGCAGTACCTCACTGAGGTCCAGGTTCCAGAGAGAAGTACCTCACTGAGGTCCAGGTTCCAGAGAGCAGTACCTCACTGAGGTCCAGGTTCCAGAGAGCAGTACCTCACTGAGGTCCAGGTTCCAGAGAGCAGTACCTCAACTGAGGTCCAGATTCCAGAGAGAAGTACCTCACTGAGGCCCAGGTTCCAGAGAGAAGTACCTCACTGAGGCCCAGGTTCCAGAGAGAAGTACCTCACTGAGGTCCAGGTTCCAGAGAGAAGTACCTCACTGAGGCCCAGGTTCCAGAGAGAAGTACCTCACTGAGGCCCAGGTTCCAGAGAGCAGTACCTCAACTGAGGTCCAGATTCCAGAGAGAAGTACCTCACCGAGGCCCAGGTTCCAGAGAGCAGTACCTCACTGAGGTCCAGGTTCCAGTTCTGAACCTTTTAAAGCTAGTGAGGGACATTCTGTAGCCCCTTTCACACATGGAACCCAAAACATTGCCAGGCTCAAATGCTCGGGTAAGGTAGTGGTTTTCCCCATTCACAAATAGGTCTTATATACAGAAAAATTCTGAGTCAACACTATGGAGCCTGTTCACATGTGACATAAACGTTCTGGATAGATTAGGCAAGGAAGGATGTCTACCCTCCAAAGCTATGCAGGACATCTGTTAACATTACATTAGTTTTTCTTTAAAATAGATATTTTGTTGAATAATAGTTTTGGCAGAGATGTAGAGCCTACCAACACAATATAGTTGAAGAGTAATAACATGGTCTATCTGCTAAAAGTCAAGACTTGTATGCGGAGTTGTTTTCCATAAAATGCAATTAATAATTATTTCAGCCAAGTTAAATACCTAGCTATATCTGCCATTGATTTGTGGCCTACATAGATATAACACTACCCAACTTGCTACATTGGGTAAAAAAGTAACTTAAAACTTTGCAAGTTTAATTTTATTCATTGGAAATTTTAAATTGATTTAGAGTAATATTTGAAGCTGTGCAATTGTGTGATTTGAGCAACAAAAATGACTTGGATGCAATCATTTGAAAACAATTGGCTAAAATCGTATGTCATCACAAAGCCAGGCAAGCAAGGACAGTGACGCACTGTTTATTCCATTTCTGAGAATATTTGGAAATTTCCCTCACAAAATCACACAGTGCAGGTCCATTATCTTCTGTGTGCAAAGTCGCATATTTTTACGAGATGTGTTGAGAAGGCAGATTCAGTGAAGTCTTTAATTGCACCACAAACAAAAGCTCTTGCGTATGAATGTGACCTTCTGCGTGCTTGACTGGGGAATGTTGCCGCTTCTATTGACACTAGAGCCATGACTGAAGATTTCCATCAATCTTACAAGGTCCTGACCCAGCAAATTGGAGAAATGTCTTTCACAAAAAATCGACTTCTACTCCTATTCACACACGACACTGAGATGGAAAATTGCCAAGACATTTACGGGTTAAGATGGATGTGTGAAAGGGGCTTTCAAGTTACTTAAACTCAGGAGAACCATTTGTTTGGACCTGCATTGTGGGAGCTGGTTTATACCTGGTATTATATGTACAACTAGGTGCTTAATTTTGTGGTTTGTGTATCGAATATAGTAAACTAGATAAAAAGGCTGTACAAAAAACATAATTGGAAACAAACCACATTAGCCACACTAAAGACAGGTGGCAAAATGGACTCTAATACATTTATAGTTAAGTCTGTCTTTCATATGGTTGTATGTGTGGTTCAGTACAGCATGTTCAGTAAGCCTCTGCTTTGGTGAGAGGGTGTTAGTCATTGCATCAGGTGGGCAGGGGGTCTATGTGTGAGCTCTCCTGCTGCTGCGTGCGGATGACCCCTCCTACGAAGGAGGGCGGTAAGGCGGGGGCGTGGGGGCTGAGACAAAAACGAAGTCAGTAAAGTTACCAGTAAAGTTTTTTTTTTCTGACAGGTTTTGATTAAATGCAGCTTTTATGGAAGTTTGCGTGTTAACTTGTAAGGAGAAACATCCTATCTTCATCTGTCACCTGAAATTGTCATGGTGCTATAAAGTGCAGGGTAAATATACACCGCATCAAAAATACCCTGACAAAGAGCTTTTTTATTAGCTGAAATGTATTACTGGTCTTTTGTTTAATCTGCATATGGAACATGAAAGTCATTGTAACTGCATTAAGAAGACTGCATTATTTTCCTGTCTCTTGCTTATCTACTTGATCCACATTTTCATGTTTTTTTTGAACTTACAGGTAAAATAAACTTGGTCCTATGATCAGTGTAATTAATCAATGTTCACATTTTACTAAGTATATATGTATTATTCAGATCTGTAAATCACAATATAAATTTATTGTATGAGTACTTGTACACTTATGAGTGTGAGTAGCCACTGCATTGCAGCCTGTTGAGGATGCCAATCATTAATGTGGGGTTCTTCAGCCACAGGGTGGCTATTTTATGTAACAGTGAGATGAAATGTTTTGGAAAACCCCTTGTAATATTACCACTGTGGGACATGCTCTGATAAGTTTCACTGTGGTTGATAAAGTTATATCCTGGCAGTTAAGGTACTGGCAGTGATGTTTCCCGGTTGGCTTTTGGAATTCGCTCGCTCAGACTCTGCTCCCGTCTGAATTTCCCTTTTCACACGGCCGTCTGGCTGCCAAGCGTGTTTCCTGGGATGTGTGAAAGCCATGGTGAAGCAACGCTGTGCGGTGTAAACCCAAAACGCAGCCAACACCTAAACAGAAGCCAAAAGGTGGGGAGAGAGCTCCCTTCAAAAACTGGAGACATCACATCTTAACATCTGCTGGATCCCTGGCCACAGGTGCTCCCAACTACACCAGCGGCCCTCTGCTCCGCCCTTCAGGCTCCTGGGAAGAAAACCCAAACAAGCAGCGCTGGCAGCAGTGTAGGGGGTCGTCACAGTCATTTTCTGCCCTTGCTGTAGAATTTGTACAAATGGCACACCGATGTCCTGTGGAAATTTGGGGATTCCAATCTGGTGAAGCAAATCCTTGTTTACATGTACACGACCGTACCCTTTTCAAAAGGTTAAAAAGGGTCGAAAGTGTGTTTAGCCCCATTGAAAGGGCCTTATAAACAGTGCAGGATTGAGGTAGAAAACCGCTGACGGTAAACCTCTGTACAGCTGATAGATAGAAGGAACTACGTCCGTCAAACATGTCAAATCCACTTTGTATCCTCAGCTGACAAGGCCAAGTCATTAAATCACACTGCTCACAGTTCATGTGTCATTTATGAATTATTTGTCATATTCGTTTAAACGCAGTGTTGGGCAGTTTCTACATTGCTCTCAACTCTTAGTTTTTTGTTGTCATCAATTACCCTGACTCAGTTATTACCTCCACACAACATGGCAGTTCATTCGTAGATTAGCGTTAAACGTTTCCACAGTAAAACGTTTCCTGTGAGGAAGATAGGAAAAGAACAGCCTTAAGCCTTCCTTGTGAAATGCCAGACTGTGTCAGTGATTACTAATTAAAAGGATGAAGAGCAGAAGTTGGCAGGAAATCCTGAAATGGATGCAGCTGGTCCTCCTTGCCCACTGCAGTTTAGAGACATTCACATTTTGTAGCCCTCTCTTTTATAGCATGACATGTTGATTTCATGCTGTGAGTCTGCCTCACAGTTTGATGTTTGTATTTCATCCCATGTCCATTTCAGTATGTATGTCATATGTATTTTTGGCCTGTGACGGAGGAATCGGAAACTCGTTCGGTTTCCCTAGGGAGACACGGTGCATAAATATAACTGAGTGGCCTCCTGTTTGTTTCCGTTGGACGTCCCCACAAAGCAGCAGTATGGATGATGCGTGTGTATGTGTGCCCATAACTGTGTGTACAACTGTGTATGTTTGACATACCGTGCCTGTGGGTTTACGGAGTCGTTTTGCGTTCGTGCCTGCGGTCGTTACGGCGCCCCGGCTGTGGATCAGTTTTGACCTTTGACCTTTGACCTTTTCTCTCCAGTACAGGATAGGCCAGCTGTACACCATCTGCAAGCACAGTCACGAGGCCAGCGACAAGGGGGAGGGCGTGGAGGTGGTGCGGAACGAGACCCACACCGACCCCGTGCACGGGCAGGGTCAGCTCACGGAGAAGAGAGTTCACCTGTCCAGGTGAGGGCAGCCCCTTCGCGGTTAGCGTACGCAGTAAAATATCCAGTGTTAATCCAACTTCAGCGGTGTTAATTCAGGTCTCTTAACACATAACATTTGGTCCCTCTTTGGAATGTGGGACCAGATGTTATCTCTTAAGTGTCGAAGTAACTCTGGACATTTTACTGTGTAGCCTCTGTCTTTGCATTCTCACCAAACACAGAAGCCCCTCTCTATGAAGCACTCAGTAAAGACAATATACATAAACATTTTTATGAGAATCTGAACCTATGCCGAAAGAGATGATCTACAGTTTTGAACATGCATGAATTATTACCACAAGTGTATTATTTGTGCCAATGTTAAAAAACACACACAAATACTGTCATTACACAAAACGTGCACCGTATTGAAGAGATAACGCAACCGTTGGTGGATTTTGTAATGTGTGTGGTGTATTTTTAGGTAATCAGTGCTTGCCTTTGTAAGGGGATACAGGATTTGAAATGCGTGGAGGCATTGTTTTTTCCACAGGGTCCTTTTGGCTTGCTGTCGTGGAGCTCAGAGCTCCGTTTGTTTAGGGCTGGGTGGTAGTTGGTGTGCGGTGTTGCCGTGCTCATTCGCCGAGATGAGTCTGAGTGCCTTTAAAACAGCCACTCTGCATCAGCCGTGCAGCTCGCAGACCTGGAACCCTTCGACAGCGATCATTGTTCAGGAAAATAACCGTAAATTGCACCGCCGGGGTCCTTCCACGTCACAGCCTTCTGTTTATTCCGTGTGATGTATTCCTCTTCAAGCGCGGTGGTACTACTCAGCCGGAACGTGCCGTACCGGGAATGGTGAGGTTCACCAGGGTTACCCGGTTTGCCTCTGTCACAGCCGTGCGTGCTTTTTAAGGTCCTGTCTGTTGTGTTCTTAGAAACACAAAGGACCGGATGCCTGGATGGATGAATGGATGAATGAATTAGGGGAGACAACCGCTTGGTACTCGTATCGAATCCCCAAAAAGCCGACTGCCATTGTGTAGATTTTAGTCATAGTAAAAAATAAATCACTTCTTGTTTTATTTCACTTTCTATTTTGTGGTCACACATGCACATTTGAGCTTAATTCCAGTTTAAAGTATTGTGTTTATATAGTGCCTTTCATAATCTTTATTAAGTGTTCTTGAGTGTACAGTGGGGGAATTTTGCCTTAACCAACACCAACTGCATCCTGGACTAGGCCACTTAGTTCCAGTGGAGGGAAATCTTAATACTACAGCATACAATGATATTCTAGAGAACTGGGCAGTTCCAACTTTGTGGTAACAGTTTGGGGAAGGCCCTTTCCTGTTTCAGTATGACATATGTGTATGGGTGTGATGTTCAGGTGTCCACATACTTTAGGAAATGTAGAGTGTATGTGTATTTTCATGAATGACCATATTAGGCCTTGATATTTCATTAGTCTGGAATGTCGTCAGCTTCTTCAAGCCATTGTACAAGTTGTTTTTTGTTTTTTTTGCTCTTCAGGGGAATGCATTTGAGACCATTGTCATAGACTCAAACAACCCGGAATTCAAGGCTAACCACTCACTTGTCTTCATTTCAGTCAGAGGCTTCCAATTGTCCTGAGCTTTGCTGACTGAACCCTCATCACTTCATTTCCAGTGTTAATATTTTGCATTCTTCAGAGTCTGTTGCCAGGCAACCCAACTCCTGGTTCACTTTTCTCGAGTAACAAAACATAAATTTAAAAAATCTATGAACAGGAATCTATTTTTATCCGCTTTAATATGTAAGCCACAATTTTAAAGTGTACTTATGCTTTGCAGAGGGTTACCTCTGGTAATGTTCCTTGAAAGAGGAGTGATAGATGTCGGAGGGCATAGGGGTGGAGATTGGGAGTAGAAGGGGCTAGAGGTTAAGACTAGAAGCTGGGGGGGGGGGGGGGGTGGAGACTGGTGGTAGGAGGGGCTTGGTGAAGGGGCTGCTTGGTTAAATCTTCTCAGATCTGTTTTGTTCTGTTAGACTTGGGTGGTTTGATCCTGTATTATCTGCTAATTCGTGAGACGGAGAATACACACCCAGTGCTAAAGACAGTCATGCTAGCCGCTTAATTCATAATACCATGCATCTTTAGAGGTGGGAACGCATTGGGAATGGAGGTCATTCAGAACTCTCAAACTAACCCCTAAAGTCACATCTGAGTTTATTTTTAAGAACTTGTTTCTGAAAGGTTGGGATGTTTAGGTTCCTCGCTTCTTTCTCCAGCCCCCACCCCATTCCATGGTGGAAATCCCAATAAAACTGTGCTCCTCTGTTCATTCTGCAGCAGGCTGCCAGGCTGGGCCCAAGCTGTCGTCCCTCGTATTTTTTACATCACAGAAAAGTCTTGGAACTACTATCCTTACACAGTCACAGGTGAGCTGAATGTTCTACCTGTCTGTGCTGTACTCTCTTCTTTGAGAGTATTTCAGAGTAATCCTCCAGTTACATGATGTTTTCATACAGGATGATTAAAATTATATTTCTAAAGATTTCTAAATGTCTAAGACCATATAAATTACTGTCCTGCTGATGTATATCATTGTATTCCTTAGTGTTTAATTCTCTGCAACATATTTTCATGTATTTATACAATTCATAAATTAGTTGTAAGTGGAACTGGAGCCTCCCTTCCTTGAAAACGGAATTACTTTTTACAATGTAATCATGTATCTAGTGTGTGAGTGAGTGTAATGTTGTCTAAATTGATAATTGGCTTTGTCTTAAGCAGTAGATCCATGCACTGTTTTTGAGTGAGTTTTAATTTTTAAGCTGTCAGTGTTGAATTTTATTGGACTGTGCTGCATAATATATTCTGTCCTTTCCATGTGCTGGACCTTGGACCTTAACCAGAATACACAGTAAGTCTTTACTTGCTTGTAGAAAATGTCAAATGAATCAAGGAACTACAAGTCCCATCAAACAACATGTTGAACATGTCAAAGTGCTTCATATATCCATTTTGAATAACCAGACCCCTTACCTTAAAAACACACACAATCTGCACAAACTTTGAGGTTGTGGTTCCTTTGAAGTGTGTCAGGAGAACAAGGGCAGGAAATTGCACTTCCAAGAACTAAAAGGGTCAAATTCAGAATTTTTTTCCTGTGCAACAGGGCTTGTGTCATAACAATTATTTCTTTCTCATTACAGTGCTCTTTTTTGCCAAAGTTTGCAATTCACATAGAAACTAAATATGAGGACAACTGTGGGGTCAATGAAAATGTAAGTCAATTGAGTATTTTTTCATGGTAATTTTATTTTTATAATATAAATGCCCAGAGCCTCCTATTGACACTAATGACATTGCTGAGAACAGTAGCTTTGCCTGATGCAGTATAATGTTGCTTTTCTCATATCATAGATATTCAGTGGGGACAAAAATGAGATCGATCAGGAAGTGGATTTCTTGGACATTGCCTTCGATGACGTGCCCGACAGACACTACAGGACCTCTGAGGTACAGCATAGAGAGTTCCGCCCTGTAACACAATTCTGTCTTTCATCTAAATTACATTACAGCGCCATTGCACTTAATGCCGTTATGCTATTCCAGAACATTCCAAAGGTTCTATGTCACTGTCGTCCCATCTAGCCATAGTGTATCACAGCAGAAACAACAACTGTATTAAGTCATGGTCTAAGGTCTTGGGTCTTTTAGTGTCTAAGTCTTTTATGTTTCAGCTTTTTGTCATAACTTTAGTCCAGAAGAGGTTAGTCCAGAAATGACTGTACATTGTGTGCTGGGTAATCCCTATATCTAAGCACAGTAAGACACTAAAAATACATGTTCAATCTGCAGCTATAGGTTAAATAAATGATTGGGTTAATGCTAATACTCGAGAGTATGGTGGTGAAAGCCCCCAGAACAGATCAGCCCTCACTGCGCACCGCTGCGTTAAGTTATGGTTCATCAGTGTTAACAGACTCTTCTTCTCCCGCAGGATCCTAGGCACTTCTCCTCTGTAAAAACGGGGCGGGGCCCCCTACAGGAGGGGTGGAGGGAGAGCAGCAGACCGGTCATGTGCTCCTACAAACAGGTGGCTGTCCAGTTTGAGGTGTGGGGTCTCCAGACCAGGGTGGAGCAGTTTGTGCACAAGGTAACGGTCAGCAGGTGTGACTGTCAAGGCTTTTACAACGGTGTAAAAATATTCTAATGATGCGCTGTGGTGGTCATGCAGTGTGACCTGCATCTGTACACTGACTGTGACGACTGACTGTCCCAGTCTTGACACGCTTTGAGGCAAAACTGCAAACTGTCAGGCTCACGTGCATGGAAATTTAATGATATGTTGAAAGAAACGTTAGTCAAAAAAAGAGCACCAGTGCACCAGTTGTGCTTGGGTTTGACCCTGTGGCAAGTAACCTGGAGAACAATAGTGGGATAGTGGGCCAGAGTCATCAGGGCCTCCACAGGATGGCGGGGAGTGAGGGAGTGCTAATCCATTTCGGTGCACAGGCAGCACTGGAACAGTTGGATCGGTGTTTATAAGTAACAAGGGTCCCCCCTCCCACATTGCCGCAGGTGCTTAACTTGCGCCCTGTTCGTTATGCACGGGTTCCTGACGATTTATCCTGGAAACAGGCCATTAAATAAACGAGTGAATGAATTAACGCGGCCCTGCGTCTCTCACGTGAGGACGGCTGATTGATTTCCCGCTCCTATCGGCCTTCCGCACACGGCTCTGCAGGCAGCTTGCACTGAATTCCTAATGGCGCTCGTGCGGTGCGTCACGGGTCCGATCCTCGGTGCAGAGATGAGGCCTTCGATCTGGGGCTGGGCCTGTACTCAAGTGTTAATTTTATGTGTGATGCAGAGTTAAAATATACTCTGAATATATATTTATTTGGTTAGGATTTCCCTATTTCCACTCTTGGCTGCAAATAAAGGCCAGTGCTCTGTTAACAGCTCCATAAAACTCACCAGGGACAAAAACCAGGACACTTCTCTCTGGACCAAGGCTGGGGAAACACAATAAAAAAAACATTTTTAAAAAGAGAGCTTGGCATCTTGAGTCACAATGTCTGTCTGTGGAGCACTTTGGTGCTCCCTGCAGTGCACCAAAAAGGTTTATAATTATTAAAATATAATATAATATACTTCTAATGAAGGGGCATGTTAAAATACTAGATTAACATGTTTCTCACTCTCTCATGCTCAGGTCATCAGAGATGTTCTGTTGGTGGGACACCGGCAGGCGTTTGCCTGGGTGGATGAGTGGTATGGTGAGTAGCCAATCACATGTATGCCAGAACCAGCATCCTCACAACCTGGCATTGACTCCTCCCACACAAAGGCTGAGCAGCAGGTCCCTATTCAGTCCAAGTCCGGTCAGAATGGACTTTGTCCTTTAACCAGTGGGTGGGATAAGGACGTAAGGATTTTGCTGGCAGTGGGGAAAGCAGGAGTTATCCCAGTGCCAGGAGCTCATAGAGCCCAGCTTCTACCGCCGACGCCTGGAGAAGTTACAGGAACTGCTTCCAGTGCTCAGCGAGATTGTCAGTAATCGTCAGTGATGCGAGCGTTCTCCGCAAAAGCACATGATGTCACCTCCTCACGCCCCGGCCAGTACGTTGGGCACACACCGAAACCCTCCCATCCCTGGCTGTAGCTGGAGATGATTGTGCATCGCCCGGCAGGGCTGCGGGACACGGTCCGGCCCGGTCCGGATCCGATAATCACCCGCGAGGCCCGTCCACGCACTAGAACAGCGACTGGACAGGATGAGCCACCACCCCAGCTCATGTTTAACTCCATCGCTTAATCCTTCCCTTGTCAGGCTCATTAGTTTGCCATCGATTGGCCACGTCTCGTGAGCGTCTCACATGACAACAGCCGGAACGCTTTGTTTTCCAGGATCGCATAATGATTTATTCTCATGCTTTTGAATCTTCTTCATTGTGTTTGAGCTCAACAGAGCCGCTTGGAATCTGTTGATATGTGTGCGTATGCTGAAATCACCCCATAATGTTTCCAGAAAAATGGGGTCAGATAAATTACAGCACCGACGACGTCTCGTCTCCTCCTTTCAAGAACGTTTTACTTGAATTACTCATCTCTGTAAGAATCTGAGCTCCTTTCTCCCCTGTGAGGCTCACATTTTATGCTTTCATTTTCGGGAATGTTTTTTTTTCTTTTTCTTTTTCTTTTTCTCAAAGCCTTTTGAAAATTGGCCGGCCTAGAAAATTAATGGTTTCGACGCTAGGGAAAAGCGAATAGCTGCCCTTATCTTTGGTCAAAAGGGAACGACACTCGGTCTCCCAATTTCGACGGCTGGGGCGGCGCCTGAAAGCGGGCGATTCGCCGTAGTGCGGCTCTTCGCGCGGCGTGGAGCGCGCTGGGGGCGGATCTAAGTGCGCCTTCCTCTGTGGCGGGAGCCGCGCGGAGATAAGAGCGCGTTTGTGTCACACGCAGAGCTACCCAGCAGGCAGCGTGTGAGCGGAGCAGAATACACGCCGCCAGATGAGTGCATTCACAGGAGAAAAGCTCGCTCAGCGGGACAGTGAAAGGGAAGAGCGAGTCAAACGTAATGTACCGTGGTGAGAAATGACAAAAATGAATACTCCAGTTCAGAAAATAAAAATGGAAGCAAATAACACTCTCAACAAAAATCAATCAGTGCTTTTCAGAGCTGATTGATATATAAATGTGGATGGTAATTTTCAGTTCAGAAAATGCAATGGAAAAAATGTCTAAATAAAAGGGGCATATCTCTCTCTCTCTCTCTCTCTCTCTCTCTCTCTCTGTCTCCCTCAGTGAGGTTGTTTTCAGTTTGCAGAGGGTTATATGTGGGGCTGGACTGGATTGAGTCTTGTGATGAGGCTGGGAGATGTAGGTCAGGCTGCTTCTAAATAGTCCAGAGGTGAGCGGCAGGGAACAGCTGGGATATGCTGTGCTATTGTGACTGGGAGGCTGAAGCAGCCATTTTACCCTCCTGAATTTTTCCAATTGACAAAAGTTGCAGAGGTAGGACAAGCCCACAAATGTAATTGAAAATGTAAAAGTGAACCAATCACTGTATCAAAGAGTATTTAAGTTGTATTTCATTGAATTATTTTCACTGTCCATCCATTATCTATGCTGGGGTGCTGGAGCCTATCCCAGCGTGCATTGGGCGAGAGGCAGGTTTTTAAGTTTTTATCCATGAGATCCTAAAATGCCTTCTAGTGTTACTGGAACTGTCAATCTGACACTCATTGTGAAAAATGTTCTATTGTATAGGCATTGTATTAATTTTATCTTTCACCTGTCATATCATTTCTGGGAAGGCGACAAGTAAAGTGCAACCCCCCACTGTGAATGAGCTGCACATCTCGCCCTCTCTGTAGGAATGACCCTGGAGGACGTGCGCAAGTTTGAGAGCCAGATGCATTTAGCCACCAATCAGAAGCTGGGATACTACGAGCCCTAGCTAACAACAGACCCCACCCCCCAACCCCACATACCCACAGGCGTCCCCACAGATGTATGCATTTTACTTTTTTCCATTCCCTCTTTTAGGGTAACCTGAGTTTCAGGTTCTGAGTCAACAGCCCAGTAGATTTGGCTTATTGTGCCATCTAGTGGGGAAGAAGGGAAATTGAGGTGATTCAATAATTGTTTTCAGATTCTTAGTTTGATTCTGCAGGCCTGGACAAATGCTGTTGATTACAGGAGAGGTATACAGACGGGAGTCCCCAGTAAAATGCTAAAAATCCCTTTAAATAAATAATAACTTATTAGGAAAATGGCGAGCATTGTTGGGCTGAATGGCCTGTTCTTGTCATTATGTTATGTTATGTTATTTTCCATTTATAATTTTATACTTTCAGATAAAATAAACCAGATTTACAAATCATTAGTAATGATGACATCATTGTAGCCCTTTGGTGCAATATACATGTGAGACACAAGTTGAACTGACCACTTCGTAATATAATTCTTATCATTCTGCATGCATCCTCCCCAGAATGGGACAGATGTGGCGATGGTTGTGGTGAAAGAGTTGGAGGGGGTGATTCAGGGAGCCTCCAAGGTGAGAAAATACGACATGTGACACCGGACATCTTAACCCACAAGGCCTCCCATGTACCCAGCGGCAATGCCCTGACCACGCCTGGCAACGGACCCCCCCCCCCTCGGTCCTCTACTGCTATGCTTCACCACCATGCCTGTCCCACTGTATGGCAGTGTGCCACTGCACCCACCCAAAAATCCATTCTGACTTACACTTGTTTATCCTGTCTTTTTTTTATATATCTCTATATATGGGTTTAATAAACATTTTGCAGCAGGTCTGCTATTGGTCAGGATTATTTTATATGTACAGTTTATGTTATATTGTTGTTTTGTGTTTCTCCCAAAGGAGAGGTCCCTCAAAATAATTCTTCTACAGACTGCTAAAATCATTAATCATTTATAAATAGGGCCACCAAATCGTCTCCAATGTTTGTCAAGTGCACTTCGGTCCACCACCAAGAAGTTGACAGGATTATTGACAAGCCACATGTTTTAGGATTATTCTGATTGCATCACCCAAATAATCTATGGTGATCAAGTAATTACCACTAATTAAGCAAAAACGAGTGTTAGTGTTGTTTACAAGTCACACTCTTGCATTCAATTCAGTTTTGTTCTTAAAGGCTGTGGACATGGGCACTATTTTGAAATGTTGTACAGATGATGTTTTTTGTTAGAATCTGTGGGAAATGTATAGCTTTCAGGAGGTGTGTTAAAAATGATAAATAAAAGTTATGAAAGTCATGTACACTGTTCAAATAAAAATTAAAGTTTCTACATTCTGATTTGATCATGTCAGTTGTTTAACAGTCCCCTATGTCATTGAAGATGCTTGGTGAAAACATGTCTTTATGAAGAGACCGTTCTGCATCACCAGAATTGGTTAGGATGGACTGTATGAAGTATGATTTCGACTTTTGAGTAAGATTTACAAATATTTGTTCAGGTATATGCCAGAATTCTCCCAGTGACATTGCAGTGATATTTTGCTGTGCTAATAATTTATGGCCCAGCTTGGATCTACACTTCTAGTTAAAATGTGGAATTGAGTCTAGGGGGAGGGTTTTCATCTCAAAGTCTGTACGCTTCCTTGGGAATAAAAATTCTTGACAATCTTAAGATGTACTTCCTGTGAGCTAGTTGATATAAACATGGCTTTTGAGTTGATTGTGGTTGTGATGCGTTGTGAGTCGCTCTGGAACGCCGCTGATTGTTTTGACACATTGGTGGTTCATTGTTTTGTCTTGAGCTCTGTTTCCAGTCCCTCACTCCCTCAGCAGTGCCTTGTCAGCAGCGTTTGGTGTGATATCTGTCTCCGTTTCCACTAATCTAGGATAAACTTACGTACGTTGAATACTCGGCAGCAGAATGACAACTGCCCTAATTTGCATGGTTTTCTATGGTTTGGGGGGGGGGGGTTGTTGTTGACAGTAAAGCGCCTTGCTCTGTCATCACACGCCTAATATTCTCTGTGTTGAACATTTCCTGGGTTGAATGGTATTACAAAAACTTTCTTGACCATGACAATTTAACGGACATTACTTGCCAAGATAATACTCGCTGATGTCACAATGTGGGCATTGTAAGTAAAATGCGCTCAATTTGGCAACAAGCTTGTAAGGATGGCTTTATGATTTTAACATATAACTTCTTTTACTGGACACAAATGCAGTCACATTTTTTAAATCAAAGTTCAAACCCTCAAATCGTTTATTGATGCTATTAGCAGCTGATGAGTAATTTGTGGCTGTATGGTGTAGTGTATCAGGTGGGATGGATTTCTCTAGAAACTTTCCCCGCAGCAGTGGCATCTTTTTGCAAACAGAAACACCCTGATTGTCATGTTCCGGTGTTCCTGTCTGTGTTTCCCCTGTTGGGCCGCCAGATGGCGGCACTTCTGTTTTGTGTCCTGCTCCCTCCCTGTTAATTGTATGATTGTTTCATTGTCTCGTTATCCCATCATTGTTCCCACCTGTGTCTTATCCCCTCCTTCTGGTTTGATTGTTTTTTGAGTTCACCTGTGTCTTGTTACCCCTGTCTATTTAAGTTCTCTGTTCCCTTGACTCGGGTGCTGGTTTCTTGTGTTTGTTACCTGACTTACATGTTCCTGCCTGCTTGTGTTTGTTTCCAATCTTTGTTGCAAACTGTATTTACCTGCCTGCGTTTGTTCTCACTTGTGTTTGTCCCCGAGTTGTGTTTGTCTCCTGACTTTCATGTACCTGCCTTCTTGTGTTTGTTACCTGACTTACATGTACCTGCCTGCTTGTGTTTGTTACCTGACATACATGTTCCTGCCTGCTTGTGTTTGTTTCCAATCTCTGTTGCAAACTGTATTTACCTGCCTGTGTTTGTTCTCACTGGTGTTTGTCCCCGAGTTGTGTTTGTCTCCTGACTTTCATGTACCTGCCTTCTTGTGTTTGTTACCTGACTTACATGTACCTGCCTGCTTGTGTTTGTTCCCGACTTGCGTTTGTTCTGTCTTGTGTTTGTTCCCGACTTATGTTTCAGCGTATGTTTCAGACCCTTTGTACCTGCCTGTGTTTTTTACCTGTTTGTGTTTTGTTTCTGACTTGTATTTGTTTGACCTACCTGTTTGTTTGAATTACCCTTGTGCTCTGCCTGCCTGCGTTCTGCCCTGACCGTGTTCTGCCCTGCCTGTATTTGTGAGTCCCTCTTGTTTTCTGCTTTGTTATTTTTTGAGTTTGTGGTTTTGCCCATTGTGGCCTTGTTTGTTCCCTGTTTGTTTACCCGTTAGTAAAGTCTTTGTTAATTTTCCCCTTTTTGAGTTTCGTGTTTTTTTTCCCACTCTGCGCCTGGGTCCCAGCACCCGAACCGTCACACTGATAATGTAATCAATAAAGGTAATACATTATTTGCATATTGTTGGTTAGTCTGATTTGATCATTATACAATACATAAAATTACCTCAGTGGTTAACTTAGTTGTTCACATGCAATCTAGGTAAAAGCTTTTAATTCCACATACTTGCTAGACTGTTGCCCACATTGCCTACACTGTTGACTGTGTGTTTTTTTTTTTTTAAAGCTTAACTTAGGTTACATCTATTACGGTCAAGGTTTATTTTTTGCTGGCCTGATTTTATGAAAATAAATAAATAAATGAAATAAGGCCACTTCTATATGGTTTATGTCAGTGGTTCCCAACCCTGTTCCTGAAGACCTACCGTCCTGTAGGTTTTCATTCCAACCCTAATCTGGCACACCTGATTCTACTAATTAGCAGCTCAAGGAGATCTCTAGCGGTTGACTGAGGGGTGCTTTATTAGGGTTGGAATGAAAACCTTCAGGACGGAAGATTTCAAGGAACAGGGTTGGGAACCACTGCCTTGTGTGTTATGTGATTTGTTTGGTGATTGGTTGGTTATGAATTTAGAATTGCCATGGATCAAAAATAGTGATGAATTTATTACGTATAAACTGCAGCATATAGAGAATCCTTGGAGTATTGAGTTCGGAGTACTGTTTGGTCTGTATGGTCTCTATACACTAGCAAGCAGGGTATTGCTTGCACAGATGGCTTCAGGGTAGCATAAATGGAGAGAAACATTGGATTGTTCTCTGCGGAGTCTATATTGTCTAAAAAAAAAGAACACATGATACTGTAGAAAACCAACAGGAATCCATTTTATTTACATCTTTACATTTAGGACAAGTAAAGACATTTGCTGTGACAACCTGGGGATTCAAGGTGGGCAGAGAATACAGAGAAGGTATTCTGTATCAGATGTAGTAGGGTGGTAAGATGGCCTGGGGGTGGGGCTGGGGCTGGGGCTGGGGCTGGGTGGAATTTGACTAGGTGCTCACTCTGAAAATGATATGGAGGCTTTACTGTCGACAATGAGCCAGTACTCAGGACTGGACATTGATGGGCATTTTTTTTTGGTCCAGAGGGAGGAGTATCCCCTTTTGGTCCACAAACACGTCTTCCAGCAGCAGTTCACATTTCCTTGGCATCCTATTCCATGTACTATACAAGTAAACAAACAAAGCCCAGTCCAGTTTAGCATGTGTAGTTTTACAGGAAAATGTAAAATGTGTAAATTACCATAGGTAAGGATATCTGCTAAGCAAATTATGTAAATGTGCAATTTTCCCCCAGTCACAGAAAAAAGAAGCTATAACTTAAGAAAAAATGTATACAAAATGTATACATATCCTTTCTTGGCTTAGGTACAGAGTTTAGAGACGAATCATTAATGCAGACAGATAAAATTCATTAAAAATCCATTAAAACAAACATCTCAAGGACTGGTATAAATTGTAAAATTGAAGCAAAGTATTTCAAATAATATCAGTGCTACAGTAGTGGTTTTATAGTTCGTATGACTTATGACACCCACCCACTTGTAAGTTTGAAGACTGTAGCCAGACTTTTTGAAGGGCATATTGACTGATGTAACTCGTTAATTCAGAGTAACATAATCTAGAGCAAAATAAAATGCCTCTCACGTCATATCTTTGTTATGTAAACCTATACCTAATTATATCAACGCGGAAGTGCATACTTATTCCAAAACACTGTTTGAGAATATGTGTGTAAAGTGCTGGCGCTTCGTACTAATCGTTAAGTCAAAATGTCTTTGCGGGGTTTTTTCAACTCTTGTGCCCGTGCGCCCATGAGTTCCACGTGGCCAGACACCTGTGCAAGACACCATGGTGCACTGCACAAGCCTCACTGTCGCCGTCTCCCGTGGGTGGATGAGTACGTAGGCGTCCCGGCGACAACACGGTAGTGGGTTAATAACCCACATAAATACAAACGCGGGCAAAAAGACTTTTCAATGTCACAGAGGCAGCATAAACCAAGGATGAATTAATCAACTCCGGCACGGAGATACAGCAGCCCGGTACACACAGGCACAGCGCACGCGGTACAATTTCAAGATCCCCACGGGGGCCGTGTCTCTGCACCTTTGCTGCACCCTTGGGAAAAAAAGACCGAAACAAGTCGCTCATGGGTTAAAGACTGAGGCTAAAAATACTGTACAATGGCAAATCATTTCAGTAACGCGCAGGGCTATTTTGGTGGAAAAGCTTGCGAGTTTGTTGAGCCGACAAGGGAAGACCGAGTAGATTTTCGCACAAGCGCAGAGCCCTCCTGCACAACCGTGAAAGAGGAATACATGCTAACGACACGGAGGTAGATCGTGGTCAAAATGAACGGAGGTCACGAGCTGCACGTACAAGGGAAGAGTAACCTGTCCACTGGAGAGACAAAAACTGTGAGTACAAACCGACTCAATCTCATTGATTACTATAAGGTTTCAAATGGTGTTCGGTGTCACATTCTGCAGGTGACAACATTCTGCGAATGCATACAAATATCTCAACGTAAACTAAAGGGCTTTGGTCATGATTGCGCACGCGTACGTTTTATTTTCTTAAGGATGATGCGTTTCCTGGCCAAAAGTACCTGTTAAACCATCAGGGCTAGGCATGTCTTTTTCTAAAATATAAGGCTTTTTTTGTGATCAGTGGGTGTGTTGTTATCTTTTCACAATGTAAACTCTTTTTAACAACCTGTTAACTTTTTGGTGTTCAGTAGGGAGTATCGCTGTCGGCTGGTACTTGTCTTTGAGAAATAAGTATGTAACGCGAAATGGATCATTTTGTGAGGAAAACAATTGAGTAAAAATTCTTCCTAAACACACACGAAGTTTAATATGATCTTTCTTTTATTTGCGTTTTGAAAACTGTTTATATTAAACACATTGTTATATTATAAGAGCAGAGTTGATTACCATGCTGATATATAGCTAAATGTATTTAGACGAATTGCTAAAATACCATAACAGTACTTTATCAATAATGCATCCTTCTTGCAATTGTTGTTGCCCAAGGTGCATGCGGTAGTAGAAATCAAAACAATCAATAGCAAGTAAAACCAAGCATGTTTTTTTGACAATTACTGACCAGGGTGCTGCTTGTGACTAGAGCTGTGGAACGGTTGTTGTGCAGTGGAGTCCCAACAGTGGCATCCATTTGAAAGAGTTTGAATTTGAATTTGTTAGACAATGCAATCAAGACTAGCATTAAACTGTCTACTAATATTCCAGTCTTGCTGTTCTCTGTCTTCAACCCTGCTCCTGGAGAGCCTCAGGGTTTTTCATAGTTACTCAACGCTTGATTGATTTAGCTGTTGGTTACATGGCTCATGGTATGTGTAGGTTGCTGATTGTCAATTGTAAATAAAAACTAGTATACCCTTCAGCACTTCAGGACCAGGGGGTGATGACCTCTGCCTTAGACTTTTCCAGAAAGTTTTTAGTTCACCTCGGTGCTCGTGTTTCAGTAGATCTTTATTGTTCCTGGAAGGAAATTTGTGTGCAGCAATAAAACCCCATTTTGTACAGGTACAAAAACTTCAAAGTTTAGAGCTTAGAAAATAGATTGTAAGGAGTGAAATTAGTCCATATGCAAAGAGTCAAATTTAGTCAGGTAGTTGGCACATTGTGGCAGAAAGGTTAAAAAAGTGCAAAGAGGGCAAGGATTAGGCCTGAGCCATTTTAGCATTTACAGCTTCAGCGGGCTAATGGTTAAATGGTCTGGTCTGGGGGACATTAACAGGGGTGTTGCATGTCAACAGGCTGAAGGAAACAGGTTGGATTCTCGGTATAGCGATTGAGCTGTGTCATCTCGGGTGATGGCTGTATTACCTCAGATGTGGTTGCCATAGAATTCATAAGACGATGGTAGGACATCCCTGTCACTGTGCATAAATGTTCACTACTTCATGCAATTTGCTTTATGATTTCAGTATCAGATTACAAAATGGATTCACTTAAGAAGCTATAAGAGGCAGTCAGGTCTGTAGTATTGCCACCAAAGGATTTATTTTGCTGCACCTCGGAGTGGACTGAGTTTACTTGTTCCTCCCATTGCTGTTCATTGTCTGTTTTTGTCCCCAGATATGGGAGCAGGTGATTTCAATATTTTTGCTGGCTGTAGTGGTGTGAGCAGACATTACCTCATGTCTCTGGAAATGAAAGACCACATCCTTGGTTTTGCTGACATTAATCTTATAAAACAGCAGTTCAAGCTTTTCTTGACTTAGTCATTCTGTACTTCCTTAAGTCATTTTTTTCTGTAGTGTGTATTCACCCTTCTCTATTTGCGGTATTTAAACCAGTCTGAAATTACACCAATATAGGTAGCTACTAGGTGCAATATTGTTTTATATTGAACATATATTGTTATTGGGTAAATTTGGATGAAAACTGAGCTGGTGTAAATTGGCCAAAAACAACCTTCACCTCCCCAAGGTCACAAAAGATGGATTCAGATGACGTGCTTGGGCAAGACATTGCCGTCTAACAAGCTCCGATAGGCTCGTCTACCACCTGACTGCTGCTGCTGCTGCTGAGGTCTGGCGAAGGGGTTCTTTTCTGGATTTTTGGCTTCGCCGGTGCCTGTTTCCGTGCTGAAAGGGTCCTGCTTCGTTCCTGCTTCCAGTCTTCTGTGAATGTCTTTTAATTGCGCTGGGATCATGAGACGAGGAAAAGGGATCTATTTTTAATCCGGGAGGGCCGCGACGCAGCAGCGCCGCTTTCAGACTGAAACCCTGCTAGCGCGGTGCGCCGTGTGCCGGCTTTTAACGCCGCGTTAAAATCACGTCCGCTCTGGATATCACTCTTTTTTTTTTTTTGTTGCTTTGTGTGTATTTCCAAATTTGAAGTCGCCTCTTTTGTGTTTCTTGAGTTACTGCTGTGCTGCCCACTCCCTCTCACCAGGAGCACTGCTGGTGAAGCATCCCTCTGATGCACTGTATGAGCCAGTGACTATTTTACACCCTATAGTCCACACGGTACTACAGGAGAGCCAGCGACTATTTTACACTCTATAGTACACACGGTACTTCAGGAGAGCAAGTGACTATTTAACACCCTATAGTCCACATTGTACTACAGGAGAGACAGTGACTGTTACACCCTACAAGCTGAATACTACTACAGGAGAGACAGTGACCATTTTATATCCTACAGGCCACACAGTACTACAGGAGAGATGGTGACTGTTATTGGCATTACTTTCCAGCCACTCTGCACAAATAGAAATATGATTAGCCCACTGAGCTAAAGACCAAGGTCTTCCAGCCAAGGGCAGGCATTTTTTCTAAATGTTGTAATTTATTACTGTATTAATGAGCAATAAACCTTAATTGGCTGATTGATTGCTGGCCTTACATAATGGTACTACAGTGAGCCGAACTGTTGCCCTGTTCCACTCATGTCTGCATTTAAGCTGAACGCTTGCTGACGGCTACACTTGGATGCTCTGCTCGTAACAGAAGCAGAGGAATCGGTGGGTTTATGGGACCTGGGGAGACTCCAGCTACCATCACTCTCAATTAGGAAGCACGGAAAACACCCCCATTGGTCCTCCCCGCCCTCCGTTTCGTCCCTGTCTTCTCCAGAGCCGAAGATCGGCGCCGAGGGAGATAAATACGGAGATCCTGCTTCCTTCCTGCAAAGTCTCTTCATTCGATAGGTTTTCACTGAAGTGGACAGAGGAGGGACGGGGTGCTTAGTTGTGCGGATCTGCCTGTGTATCAGTGCAGCTGGTGCTTTTAAAAAACTCCTTGGAGACGGGCTCCAGATATCTCTGAAATAGAACTTGATCCAATGGCAGGCAAAAGGACAGAATTTCCTGTGCCGCTTGTGTCCGCCTGCTCTCTGTCTTTCTCTCTTTGTGTCTCTTCCTCTCTCTCACGCTTACAAACTCACACACACACACACACACACTCACACACACACACACACACACGTCTGTGCTGCAGTCGGCCCCGTTCAGCGAGGACACGCCCAGGGTGACATTCCACAGGTGATGAGCGGAACATCAAATTGATGAGACAGTAGTGCACTTTTATTGTTGGCCAGCCATTGGCCAAACAAGATCATAAAATGCCCTAAATACCTGGCCGTATATCTGTGTGAGAGAGATAGCTGTAGCTGACAAAATGAAGATGGCGTCTTGGGATGCTCCCTGAGACTGCTCTGCAGGGTGACAGGATATTGTCCACGGCCCGGCGCAA
Organism: Anguilla rostrata; assembly: GCF_018555375.3. Taxonomy (NCBI): domain Eukaryota; kingdom Metazoa; phylum Chordata; class Actinopteri; order Anguilliformes; family Anguillidae; genus Anguilla; species Anguilla rostrata. The sequence continues at coordinate 8,946,435 of NC_057949.1, forward strand.
AAAAACACGCGAGTCAGACGGCCACTTTGAGTCCGCCGCCGAGGACGGAGTGCGAGGATACGGCCGGCGGGCGTAGCGCGGCGCTCTTGAGCCGTCATGGCGTGAAGCGCGGGGGCGAAACGCCTTCCGGAGGGTAAACGCTGCCCGACGGCTCCGCTCCCCGACGACAGAAATCCATCCGTCAATCAAACGTGCTCTGAAGCGACCGGTTTTTTGTTTCGGTGTTTTAACGGAATAAAGCGGGAAGCCGGGGGAAATGTAAGCAAAGGTCAGTTGTCATATCGTATCCTGTTACAGCTTTAGTGAGGCAACACTAAACCTCGACAGCTTGCTGGTTACCCACCGTGTGTACAACATGTTCAGTATCGAGTAGAACTGTTGTTATTGACACCTTCAAGTAAATTGCTATTTAATGCAAAACTTGCATCCTTGTTGCTAAACAGTTGCTAAGGGCATGGGCTTGCATGTTAACTAACCTTATAGACCACTGAAATCCATGACCAAGGTATGACTTTGAGTTCCATTTCTTAACTTTCTGTTAGTGTTTTTTACACTAAAGATGGTGATTATAACACCACATATGAGTGACTTGCAATGGTAGGACCATGTTAGTACAAAGATTATATTAAAACAATCATCTCCAACTCCAATCCTGCAGGGCTGCACTGTATGCAGTTTTTGGGTTTTCAAGGAGCAGCCAATTTAGGCCTTGGAAACAATGTGTGTCTCGCCATAAGCCGAACAGTTGCTTGAATTAAGCGCTGAAGTATTAAAACACACCGAAAATCAGGTGAGTCTGTGGCCCTCCAGGACTGAACTTTACATTTCAGAACATGCTCATGCTTTTATCTAGCTGGATATTTTAAGGAGCTCTTCAGGTTAGGCTTTCTGCTTCCCTGCATTGCTGCCATACCCATGGTCAGGGTGCAATAGCAGGGTCATGCCTGGGAATCAGCCTATGGCACTAGGCTCATAGGCCTGGCTGCTGTAGCCACCACTAATCTTCAGAAGACATGTCAATACTCAAATCTGGTGCTGGAGGGCCAGTATTGCTGACTTTCATTCTTCCCTTCTCATACATGACTTAACTAGCCCTGGGACACCAAGTGAGTGGGACCTCTATTCATTGTTCTATGTCAAATTCAATGAGCTGGAGTACAAAACAACGGACATTGTGCCACTCTGCTTTATTTTTCTTGACATCCTGATAAAAGCAGAGAGGCTTTATGCACTAAGGGGAGGTGCCAGGGTAGTTACTGTAGACTGTGTGTCTCTAGCTGGTTGGTACTTGGTGCGTTGCTGTATTGATGGACCTATTCAGTGTGGCCCAAGGGTTTCAGGGCAGACAGTTGGCTCACAGTATAGTTTTTCTTTTACAATACAGTAAACATAAGGATGAAAGTTAAATGTACAAAGACAAGGAACCGCATTCACCACAGTGCAGTTAGATTCTTTAATTTTTAGTGACAATAATGTATTTTGCACATGTTTCGCCATTGTTATGAGAGTAAATTGACATCAACAGAAAATGTGGATGGACTAAAAAAAAAAAAAAGCTAAATTGTGCTATTCTATATGGAAATGGGAAATGCACACCACTGTAGCCTCATCAATATTGTGGCAAACAGACCAAAACTGTGATAACATCTTGCCCTTTGTTACAGCAGAAGCACACAATCTCTGCTTCTCTTTCGTGGCACAGATTACTGTTGCTTCGGTCTCTGCCGCACACCTGTGTTGACAGGAAATTAAATGGCTTTGACTTTGAGCGCAAAGTTGCCCTTCCCCGTGAGGTCACGGGACACTGAGGGAACTACCTCCGAGGCCGACTCACGCTCGCGCCGTTATTTCAGGAAAATCCATATCGCCGCTGCTATTTCAGGGAGACCTTCAGGGGACATCATAAATAGACAATGCTATAGAGCAGCATCGAGTGGGCACCACAGATTAGAATTACCTCTTCCTGAAAGCACCCAGACCGTGAAAGACGAGATGTGACGGCCCAAATAAAGTTGATTTTACTAAAACACATTTTTAAACTAAATCTTGTTTAATATAATGTAATAATAACGCTGCTTTTCTTTCCCCTGAAAATGTGCTTCTGTGTCTTTTTCGGAGATAGCCTACAATTGTGTTTCTGTACGATGCCGACAATATGTAAATTATTGAATGAGATTTCGAAATACTACAACCCGGTGGTTATATTGTGTTGCTTTTTGCCTTTTTTATGCCGAAGTTGCGACAGTCCGTAAGCTACTGTAGGCTACGTCTGTTTTACAACCGATCAAAAATTCATCGCCTCTGTGGTGTACGCGCCACACGAATGCCCCATTTGGAAGAAGCGGGGAGATTTACGGAGAGAAATAAATAACTCCGCCTGCCTGACGTTTCATCTAATTTCAAACGCCATTGTGCCCTCGACACAGGCGATGTGCGAACGAGCGCGAGAGTGCGGAGACACTCACACGCACACTGGCAGCAGGTGTTGTTCAGGCCACAGCGGCTTGAAAATTGAGAAATTTATTTCGACGCGCTGTGGGGAGTCATTCTCATTTCTTTCTTTCTTTTTTTTTCGCCAGAGGACATGGTTTGCATGGTGATGAATCTAGGACGGGGTACACAACAAGCCAGATCCGTTTCATGATTTTGTGCCAATTTGCATTATTAAATATTTAATCCAATCTTTTACTTTATATGACATTAAAAAAAAAAAATTCGGAGTTATATTTGAAGACTGCACATGTACCATATGGTCCGATATAGGAGTAAGCCAGCATATGCCATAAAAAGCTCAATGTTGGTATTTTAAATGTTTATATACAAGTAACCCTCTGTATCATATACACATACTGGTTAATGTAATATGTTATGTAAAAGAGGCTGTATCATCTTGAAATGCATTGCCTTGCGTTTTTACAATGTAGTATTGCTTATTTGCGTTAATGCGTTACTGCATTACATTGCATAGAAGACATATTAACTCAAAATAAAGTTTTAAAAAACGTAGGCCTATTGTCTCCGTTGTGATGACATCACATTTGTTAACTGTTCAACTGCAATTCATACCAGGACATCACAATCCACAGTCCACTAATTTGAATCTACATATGAACCAGTGAAGAAATTATACTTAAAGTTATACTACAAAACAATTACTTGTAGGAAATGTAAATTACTGTCTGTGTAAATGGGTTGATACCGTGTAGTTAAACTTGAACGTGGGCTCTTTCAAACATGATATAACAGTGTCATCTAGTGGCAGGATAAAATATTTCCGAGGTTATAATGTGCTTCAGTGAAGGTTTTTTTCCAGTAGTGGTGGAAATTATTACCAGAAAAAAGCAGAACTAATTAAACCAATTAAAAAAAAAAATTTTTTTTAAAGGATATTCTGTTCTGTTATGTCACTGTGATATTTCCCTTAACAGGTGACCTTTTCCTCCATAATATCTGGTTTGATAGTGTGAATGGGTGCACAAAGTCAAATGACCAAAGTTTAGAGAATTACAGTAGTGATAACCAGTTATCCTGTAATGATGCAGTCTAGAGCACAGCAAAATGATTTATAAAGCTGATATGTTAATAGCACAGCATTCTAGCCTTTATAATAAAGTTTTCTGCACATTCTGTGTTTTACATCAAAACCACAGATGTGGGTCAAGACGGTAGCTTGAGAATGATCCTGCGTCTAGACTGTGGATTTTATAAGACAGATAGGAGAAGGCTCAGAGGTGTTAGCTGTGCACTGAGATAAAGGCACACATAATTGCCCCAGGTTTGCGTGCTAGATGAAGATTTACTGACATTATGTATGGCCTACCACAGCTTTGCCTGCCGAATTTCTGTTTTGTATGTTTGATGACAAAACATCGTGCCAAAAGCTACAAGGAGTGAACACCAAAGTAAATAAACGAAACATCGGACAAATATATTAATAATGTTGTTTTTCCACAAAACTCAAAACAAAATATATTTACATGTGTCTGAATGTCCACGGGCTGTCAGACAAATGAATAATTAATGCTTAAAAAAAAGAGCTTCTGTCTAAAATGCGCTTTGGGGAAGTTGTTTTCATATCGAGCACTTTTAACCCGCACATGCATTCACTGGAGCCTGAACAGCGGAAAATAACGCGCTGGATCCTGAGAGCGGCCTGCCTCTGCACGCCAGTGATAAAATGCGGTTGCTTGTCAGGCGCTGAAGTGCGTTCCTCTCCAGTAGTGCGGGTTAATTAAATATTTCTTTATTTACTGCCGTTGCCTCGGCTGCTTCGAGTGGCTGGACTCCGTGTCAGCTTTCTTCAAGTCAAATACTACAGCTTCTGTGGTATTTCTCAGGCTAAGTCAAGAAACTGAATTTAAGCACCTGTGTACACACAGGCTATCTATCTTCCTTGGACGTAACAAAGCCCGGCATTTCGTTATGGTCAGTGGCCGTAGTGATGCCCGATCCTAGAGACCTGCAATTGCCAGAACGTTCTATTTTTCTTTTCTCATCTCATCTCAATAGTCTGCTGTACTTTATTTATAGCCATTTGTGGAAGCAGTCACAGAGCAGCACAAATCTGTCACAGGCAGGTGATATAAGCAGGAAAATAACTTAAAAGTAGAATCTTGGTGACAAAAATCCTTATTTCAAAATTTTTGTAGCCCATCTATGTGAATACCTGTGGCTTAAATATGGCTTAAATGCCTATTTCTTTTATGAATTTGTGGATGCATGATGTTAGACAGCACACTTACAGAAAAAGTACACCCTAAGTATGAAATTATGGAGTAATGAAATGTCAGTTATGAGACGTAATATTTAATGTTTTCAAGTGAAAACATTCTGTCTCTATTTAAATGGTCGGGTCTTACATCTCTTACATGTAATGTTGTCTCGCATGCATTTTTCACTGCTAGTTTCTGTGAATGGCCCTCACAGGTACTTTGGCACAATGATGAAAGTTTGAATAATGAAAGCATGAATATTTGATGAGAATCCAGACTGAGATAATTTATGTTGTTGTTTTAATCACCCCAAGGTGTTAAATCAAGAGAACCGTTACTGCAAATTAATGAAATCATACAGCAATTTGTTCCATCTGACTGTAAGATTAATTCAGTCGTAATGGTGGCAGGTCATAATTATGAATTTGTCATGAGATCTGATGTATTGAATTGGAAATGGAAATATTACTGGGATATTATAGGTCCTAACAGAAGTGTAATGAAGAGGGGAAAAGCGGACTCCAATGCAGTTGTGCTGTGTCGTGTGGTAAAATTCTCAATTTAATAGCAGGAAATCATGCATTATCATTATTGTCATAGCAATGCTCTATCTACCGAACTCCCTCTATTTTTGAAGCCTGCAGACTCCAAACAGCTGTCTCGATTTATGCCCTTAAGAAAACGTGGAAAGCGATTAGCTGAATTTAATTAAAACCCCGCTCCCGTTACCCGAGTGATTTCGCCGGCTGGGTCGCCGGGACGAGTTCGCCTTTTTGTTTTCCATTTGTGATGATGAATTTGGCTGCTAAAAATCAATCAATCACCGTGAAGGTTACGAGCCGTGCGCCTTTCCCTCGTCGCCTCTGAGGTAGCGAAAGACAAAGCTTTCAGTACGGATTTGCAATCTCTGGTGTGCCATTCCGACAAATTAGAGAGATCTTCACAACCGCACTTAGCCTGCTCCTACATGCAACTGTCTAGACGCTAACAACAACACGCTTCCTGTACAAAATAGAGAGTCACATTTTTTAATGCAGTTTGGATCAAAATTAACAATCATTTTAAGGAAGCACCTTTTCAGGCAAGTACTGTGGGCCTACTTCTCTGATGTCTTAGTCCCAATACTCGCCACTGGGCGACATTATTAATAGTGAGCTCATCTTAGTTAAGAGCCTGCAAGAGCGAAGCCTTTCCCCCTCAGGCCTATTTTGCTGAGCAAAAGCTGCATGAAAGTTTGAATCGCATTGCTGCCAATCTTAGCCTCGTGTGAAGAGTCCGAGGGCCTTTGTCGTGGAGTGAACTGTTTCACATCATTAGAATGAACCTAGAGGAAGTTTCAGTCCCCTTTCACCAGATATATCGTCCATCAGTCCCACTGCTTACAATACCTAAACCAGTGGGTCAAACTGTGGGGTCCAACCTGAAAAAACAAAAAACGCCTGCATACTTTACAAGCCCACTGATTCATGGCTAAATGTGAAATGCAGCAGACAATTAACTGATATGTTAATATGCAGTGAAATCTGATAAATATGTTATATTTATAACTATAATAATAATAATAATAATAATAAGAAGAAGAAGAAGAAGAAGAAGACGAATGTATTTTTGGACCCATTTCAATTAACTCAATATTGCCTTCAGGAAAACAGGATAGAAGTAATAATGTATTGAAACCTGAGCAATTTTAGATAGCAAGATTTTTTATAATAGCAAGATGGATTTGTCAGCATCTTCTATTTTCGAGGAGGACCTGGCTTACACTGTATTTTAAGTTTGTTTTTGTATATTGTATTTTAAGTCTGTTTTTGTATATTTGAGATTTTGAACATATAGGACTTTATTTTATTAGGGCAGCATGGACGCCTGTAAAATGGCCATTTCCTCATGCAGTGAATCTTTGGGCACTTTCAGTCCCTTCCTCCCCCCCCCCCCTTCCTGTAAATTTTTCTGGATGACCTGTCTGTTCCCAACTTCATTCCCCCTTCATTACCATTTATCTGTTTTTTCTTTGTTTCTTGTGATCACATTTTTTATTGATTCAGGTCTGAATAAGACCAGACCCAGGGGAGTACAGTGAAACGTGAATAGAGGTGGAGGCAAAAATAAGAACAGAAAGTTCCGGATCATCTGTATGTATGTGGACAGACAGTGTTGCTGTTTTCGTCACAGTCACCGTTAGCCTGTTAAACCCCGACAGGCGGCCCGCTCTCAGGTCCTGACACGAAACCTCCACGTTCTGCTTCTCTGGGAGAGGCCTTTGGCTCGCTCTGCCCACGGCTCTCTCTGAAAAACCTATTAGGCCCACCCCAAATTAAACATGTTAGTTTTCCATGAGTAGACAAATTATAATAAAAATAACAAATGGCCCGGGCACTTTGTAGGAAGGTAATTTTAGCGATGGAGCCAGCCAAGGTCACTGGAAATGGGGGGGCGGGGGGAGGGGGGGGGATTGGGCGTAATGCGAGTGATATGGCTGTTGCACAAAAACACCAGTTCCATTATGGTCTCACTTTCGGAGGTGACGGGAGGGCAGATTCTTCATGCTGACCACATACACACTGCTTCATATTCCTAATGGTGAAAGGTCTATCTCCCTACTGTTGAAGCGAAATTATTCTGTTCAATCCAATTTGATGCATCTTCTGAATATTAATTAAGGGGCATGACCAAGTAAGTATCTGTGGTAATTGATGTTTTGTCCTATATAATAGAAATGAAATCACCTGGCTGTAACCAACTGGGGAAAATTACTGAAAATTACTGACCCTTATGGACAGATGGGGCCCTAGGCCATCACCAACATCGCGTATGCCTAGACCCGGTTCTGGGTACAGGTAGTAAACCAATACCAAAACCAAAATGTTCAGAGTTCAGTATTAGGGGAGCCGAGGTGTAATTTAAATAGGTCCACCACTCTGTGGTGGAATACGGGCAGTGAAAACAACTGAAAACATTGGAAATCGTAAGCTAAAGTCATGAAGAATGTAAACTGTGTGTGTGTGTGGATTTCAGACAAACTGAAATCTATTAACCAATGAAAGTGCTGGAAGGACACATGGGTACATTGGAAGCGGATAAGCAGGCATCTTCTGACCGTCCAGCGCAACTTAAACACAAGATTTAAGGAGGATTATGGCTGCTTGGAAATCTGCTCCAGGCAGACTTAGACCTTGGTGGACATTATGGATCCACATAACAAGCCTCTCTGCAGAACAAAGGCCTCAGGAGCTGCCACTGCTTTTGATCTGGACCATCAAAATTAAGCCGCTTGTCTCAAACATATTCTCTTGTTGACAATTTAAGGTATCTTCATACGTAACAATGAATATTTATTTTTCTTCCGGTCTGCCGAGCGCTTTTGCAAGTTACCGTTTTTTCCTTATATTTTTTCTCCTTGGCTGTATAATGAGGTTTTAAATACCGCGTTTGTGTACGTTTGAACATGGGTGAAGAGCTGGCAGAGGACCGAGGGGTGTGATATTATAATGGTGGATGGCGTCCGGATAGCTCATCCTGTTAATGCATCCAGTGCATGGATGGGTTCCACAGCCTGCCATTGAATCTGATACAGCACGTTGCACGCCAGTCAAAGAGCTTGCCGGGTCACGTCAAAGGGAAAACTGACTGATAAGGTTACGGAGCACATATCGATGAGCATTTAATATAAACATCAACGTAGCGTTACTCATCACATCCTATGAGAGCCGGCTGCTTTGTCTACTTGAAGCTGGTTGCGGTATTTAATTTACACTTACAAGCCAAGATTTATACACACAGGCCATTATGAACGCTTTGTAAGATCCACTTCGAGTGGAAGTGTTGTTTCATATCCTTAAACCCGAACGCTGGCCTTTGCGCCCGTCTGCTCGGAGAGCGCCCCTCGCAGCGTTGTAAAAGTGATTATCGCGTGACCCCGCCGCGCTCGAGGGGGCCCCGGAGATTGCCATTCTGCGCGGGCGGCTTCGCTCGGCCCTTGATTAATTTTCGCGTGATTAATTATGCAGCGCGTCGAGATCCCCGCGCGCGCGGATCTTTTCCGTCCGGTGCCAGAGATTGATGGCAGGTGCCGCGTTCCGGCAGGTGCCGTTCCCGGACCTGGTCCAACCCTCCCGGTTTGGCCCTAAATGTTAAACAATTATTAAAGTTTTCAGGTGCTGACAAACGTGGCATTGATATCACGTTTTGATGGCCCTGTGAGTCACTCTGGATGAGAAAGAATGTCAGCTAAATAAATGAATACATACATATAATCATTGTGAACTGGGCAGTGACTGAAGTAAGGAGAAATGGGGGAAAGAGGGGGTGGGGGGTTGGGGTGGGACGGCATAATCCTCCCTTGAAGTGAAAATAGACCATAATGTGGTTTGATTGAAATTTCTGAGCTGCAACCCGAGCCAATGGGATTGTGGCAGTTTCATGGGTTCCAATTACCCAGCATGCAACGGGGCTGCTGCAGTCCATGAATGTGGAGATGAAGTCTGTTGCTTGGTTCTATTTCTAAATGAAAAGTCCTATGAGACTGTTTGTTATGCCATGGTTTTTATTTGTTTATTTGGCTGCACCTATTATCCAGGCCACTATAAAACAAAGACACAACTAGTAATACCAATTGCATTTATTTTATTGATGTTACTGAGCAGCACAGGGCTGGACAGTTAAACATCATTTTTCCTATAAATATTGAACACAGTTTTTGTTATTTTTATCCATAAGGCTGCAATCCATAGACTAAAATCCATAGAATGGTAAAGTGAGACCATCTCTCATTTGCTTCCTGTTAGAAAAGTGCTTAATTCGTTATTTGCACTGGAAGTGCCTGAGGCTTCTGCTCACAGTGGAGCAGTGTGCTGGGGAGTTGCTGCCTCTCTGGCTCCAGACTCTCCCTTTTTGAAGGGGCAGGCCACTGCTCTTGGTGTCCAGGGGTGTGGTTTTCATGGTGTAGCCAGTTATTTATCAACTCATAGGGACCGGCCACAGTGAGCACTGGTGCAGACGGTCCAGTGAGCCTTTCCCTAAGGTCTGCTTCTCCACACCGGGAAAAGGTTCCTTGGCCAGACACGCCATCTGGGGGTCTCAAATGCAAATTCAAAATGTAAATTTAGTAAAGGAAGGGAACCTGTTCTGTAACAGCGCTTCATAATTAACAACGGGGAGTTCTGGAAGATTCCTTGGAACTTTGCGTTAAATAAGAGTGAGGGAGAGAGCGAGACCTTTGGGGTCAGCGATAGCATGGAGTTAATTAGGAGGAGCTGCTGTTAATTGGACCTGTGTGGTTAATTTGGCCCTCTGGCCGGGGCAGCCGGCTGGGCGGCTGTTTTTAATCCCGTGTCGCCCGGAGCCCAGGCTTCATTATTTGAAGTGGGAAGGAAAAAAAAAGTTGATTAAATGACCGCTCTGAATCATCTGTCCCTAATTAGGCGGTGGAGGGCCACGGAGGTGCGTGACGGCTCGGTGTGAGGGAGACGTGATTTCGGTGAGCGCTGTTCCTCATTTTGAATGTTGCGAGCGCCGCAGTTTGTTTCCGGAGACGTCGGTATCGCTGCTCTCCAAAACCCTCTCAGACGAACAGGGATTTCAGCAGCGGCAGCGCGCTGGAGAACGCTCATTTTCTGAGAAGCATAACTTCTGTTAATAAGGCTGCCCCCCCCCCCCCCTCTAACAGTGGACAGAACTCCTGGCTGATTATAGGACTGTTCCTTACCTTCTCTCAAGCCTGTTATCCTCGAGTTTTGGGGCGCCCGGTTTGTTTGTTTTTGCGTTCGCCGCGGCAGGCAAGCGCACGCTCTCCTCTGAAACGGGCCCACAGCCCCCCCCCGGTTGAGCTCACACAGACGTGAGTTTGAGGAGGACCCTCCGCTTGTGCGGGCAGACTGTGGATCAGAGCAGGCACTGGTACTCAGGCACTGACGTCCTGTCACCTGAAAACCCTCTCCTGGGCGATGGTACGATCACGTGATTGCACTGCCCCGTGGGAACCAGCCACACGGTATAACAGTGCGCTAACAAGCTGAGTCACCCAGCAGGGCCCAGCCACAAGCTCATTACCGCGGTGTTTCTTCTGCCCTCATTTAAAATGATAGTTTTGTTTTTCTTCTGTTTACTTTTTTTCAAAGAAATAAAACTGTCATGCCTCCAATATTTCCATCTAAATGTGCGTTCTGTGGATTGCCTGTAAAAAAAAAGGGGGGGGGGGTGGAGGGGTGCATTAGCTTCTTTAAAACAATGCTGCATATTCCAGAATCTGAAACGATTTTGTCAGCCTTCGCTAGTTTTCAGCACCACCAGCAGGTGGCAGTGTTGGGTTTTGACACATCACACTTAAAGTACCCTTCACACCTCCTCACTCTTTGCCCCCCCAACCCCTAACCCCCCCCACCCCACCCCCCACCTCAACTCATCCATTTGCTCTCTCAACCTCAGTGTGCTGGGGTTGAGCTGTCAAAGGCCATTTCATTTAAATGAAAAATGTCCCACGTTAACCCACCCCCACTGACATTTCCCAGGATGCACGGGGGCGGGTACCCGCTGAGCCGCTGTCCTGACGGAGGTTTTCCCCAAAGCCTTTCGACAGAGCTGGCCTTTCTCTGACATCCCTGCTCGTGGCCCTGGGGATCTGGGGATGGATTACTGCTACAAAGAAAGAAAAAAAACTTTAAAGACAAGATTTGGAATCGGAAGGATGTGGAGTAGCGGTTGGGGACCCTGGGGGCTTGCAGCCGTAGGACTGTGTGGTTTGGGGCTCCCCACCCCCTCCCCTCCCCCCCTGCTGTTCCACCCCTCCAGGATGGAGGACGGTACTTACCCTGAACTGCGTTGCAGTCGCCTGCCTGCTTAAATGAATTTTCTGAAGGCTGTGCGCTGCCTGACCCAGATTAAATGGTGTCTGGTAAAAGCAGAGAGAAATTATCTAATGATGAAGGCAGTTTTTTTCCCCTTCATCCTCCTCCCCCACCCCGGACGCAGATGTCATCAGCTGGTTACGTTCGCAGCTCAACCCCTGCAGCGCAGCCCCGCCCCCGCCCTGGGGGGGGGTGCGTCCCGCTGGGACTGTCGTTCGGCTGCTCCGCCCCTCTGTGATGCGGTAAAAGGTCGAACGCAGACGCGCATCGGTCCGGGGGCGCGTGAGGAGGGGGCGGGGAGGGCGGCACGCGGAGCGCCGAGCCTCGCGGCAGAGCGGCACGTAGCTTCCGCCGAAATTTAGTTTACGTTTGAAAAACCGCCACTGTGTGGCGCCACTGTTCTGGGGTGTTATTAGCCCGAGGGAAAGCGATGGGTTGGGTGCACTTGAGTTTGTAAATATGCCTTGTGAGCGTTGGCAGAAGCCTCATTCAGTCTGTTGACTTGGTGTGCTTTGTGTGGTACACTGCATCCAACACTACGCTTTTCCTGAGGTCACTGTGAAAGATTGTGTGGACTTTTGCCCGGATGACATTAGAAAAGCACGTTGGGTGGCGATTTTGAATAAACCTAATGATAATAACCTGCTCTTCGACCAGTCATTGATGTCCCAAATGGTCTTGCTGATATGTTGCATTGTTCTTGCGTATTTATAAATGTATAAATGACAGCGGTCGTATATGTGACGCCCTGTTTTTCGATCTGAGATGTGTATAATTGTACGACCGCTGATTGGAGGTTCACATTACCAGCCTCTTCAGATGCAACGTATTGCCCCTGAGCGTTGAGTAGATGCTCTTACCCAGAGTGACTTGCACAGCATACATCGTTATACATGCCATCATCTTTATATTGCTGGATATTTACTTCAAATCAGGTTAAGTGCTTATGTTTAAGGGTACATTGGCAATACCCCCCCCCCCCCCACCAGGGAGTCAATCCTGCAACCTCTGAGTCACAGTTTTCAAGCCCAGTCACCCAATCATGACTCAGCACTGCCGGCCCCATTGTGCCGCAGTTTTGCAGCGCTGTGGGGATTCACGCGGATTCCCGTGCAGCCATGCTAGCCAGAACTATACGCAGCGAGGCCTGAATTGCGATGCATGACCCTGCGCATGCAGCGGGGCTGCTTGGCAGGTGAGCCGAGCTGTGCCTGAGAGGTATCCTTTGATTCGTCTTTTTTGTACGCAAGCCATGTATGATGCTCAGCCGAAGCCATCTGTCCTCTCCTCAGGATGAGAAAAATATGTTCACAAACGGAGAACGCTTTCCAAAAATCTATTATAATCCAGTGTATATTATATTGACTTCCGTCAATATGGTGGTGGAGGTGTGGGTTTCCTCGCATGCGGCACGAAGGTATAAACTGTATAAAGAAGTGAGTCGGGAAGCCTTTTCACATGTGAAATGCACTTTGTTCACGGGCACCTGAGAGGCACCTTCCGGAAGCTTCCGTTTCCCACTCGGGGGAGCAAGGTTACACGGTGGAACCTGCGGCCAGCACAAGCCATCAGGAGAGCAGGGGGGCTTGTTTGTGTTTGTCTTCCATAATGGAGGAAAAATTTTAAAGAGGGACACCATCTGCTGGAGTATTATTAATCCCCCCCCCCCCCAATCTCTTCTCGGTCGATCGTATTTTTTTCAACAGTTCCTTGCGTTTTGTCTTCTCCCGTTTTGAAAGGGCCTGCAGTCCCGCGTGAGTTTGGGAGGGCGGGGACTGGCTGGCGTGCGCCGTGCCCTGAGCCGCGCGCTGCTAGCCGCTCCCTCCTGTCGCTCCCCCCGCGGTCCGCCGGCTCAGCCGCGCGCTCGCCGCGTTAGAGCTGAGCGCCGCACGAGGAGCCGCTGCGGGCAGGCCGCAGCTGGCCCAATCACCAGCCTCGGCCTCGCCCCGATATCACAAGGACATTCCCGCCCGTTTAACCCCCCCACTCCCGCCGCATGGCACAGCTAGCCAGAAAATTGCTGCTGTGGATCACCCAGGTGGGGCTGCACGTGAGTCATTGCCAAGTCACACCCCCTTCACTGTAAATTACTTAAAAACCATAAATGTATCACTGTAGACAGTGTCCCCTATGTGTAATGCAGTTAATGCACCTCCTGCTGTGTGAGTTGAAGAAGGTGTTTCAGTAGTAGTCATCACTAGGTCATTTAATGTTAGTTTTGTAATTACGTATAGTCTGCATATATCTGAATGTGTGCCTTAGGTTCATTTTAAAATGAGTCTTATCGAGTACACCTTCCAAACGGTTTACGGGCCTATGACCTTGTTGTAGTGGCCTTTTCTGCCCACAAGAGGGCGACAGTAAGAGAATGCATGCGCCTTCTGCGGTATATAGATTCCACAGATCGCCCCTGTGTCCGAGATTACGAATCCAGCTAATGAAAATGTTGTCACATACTGTCATCAGTTTGCCTGACACATGCATTTGCCTGAGAGAGAGAGAGAGAGAGTGAGAGAGAGAGAGAGAGAGAATGGGGCAGGGGGGGGTTCAAAAAGTGACTGCTAATGATGTTGCTTGGGGCCATAACAAAAAGCAAAACTCATAATGTCACCCTAATTAGTTACATTACAGAGTCGCAACAAGAGCGCTTTGCTCTCCCAAGGCGACGTGCCACTTTTAATCAATTAAAATCCCTTTCTTTTCCCACCCACTCTCTTTCACTAATTTGTTCACAGGCCTATGTTTTTGTCCAAACTGGTAAAAAAAAGTTTTTTAAATTATATACATTATAGTGACCCTTTATATTTCGATATCCTTGTGTGCCGTACGTCTTGCAGCACCCCTGACAGAACAGTCACAGTTATTGCATGACACTGTAGCTCACACTCTCACCAACATATATTGCAACAGTATATATGTGCAGCCTGCAATACTACAAACCACTCCCACTATAAGATAGGCCTACTGCAAGGAATGCCAGACAGACCCTTCTCATATATTGCACTGTAAAGAATTCATATTAAGCAACGGAAGCAACAGCACACAAACGTCAAGCGAGACGACTTTCGTCCGCACAAAGATAATAGCACAAGACACGATGTTGAACAAAGATGTTTCAACAAGTCTAGCGGGATCGTGTAGTCTTCACTGTCGTCAGATTGTCGTTTTACTGCCATACTGGTCTCATTACACATCTTTTCTCGAACAAGTAAATGGACCGCCATATGACTACTGCAAACGTAAGGGTACTTTGGGGCGAGTGAAAACTATCAAAAAGAGAAGAGTCGATCCTTTTTTTCAAATTAGGCGACGAGGGGCGCCGCTTGTTTACGGAAAAAAAACACATTTAGGCAATTTTATGCGCTGAAATTCATTTGTCTTAATGGAGTAAGTGGATCCCGCTGTCTGAAGTTACGTCTCTCCTGAATCATCACAGATAGGTCACCTTCAGAGTCCGTGGCAGCTGGTTATTCCTGGAACTCATACAATATGGAGCAGTTGGAAATGTAATATATGCCAATGTATTCCGTATTTGCATGCATCGCGGGGAAAAAAAGCTTGCTGCGTCCAAAATCCGCGTTGAGGCACGCGATTGATGAGACGTGACGTAGGTTGAAAGCACCGTAGGCTATGCACGCAACGGGCGGTTGGAATTGATTCGGTAAATGCCTTCGACGTACTGCTCGGCCCAAATGCTTCCTTTTTTACTTTTCTAAAATGGATTTCATTTGTGACCTCAGCGTAGAACTGCAAATTGCTGAGCTTTTGTTGAGATGTAAATTGTGTCATGGTCCAAACCCTTGGTGATTCTGCATTGATGGCCCAGCGTTTAAACTGTAACCTCTCGCTAACGAAGGAGTAAAATCAAAGTTTGTGGGTTTGAATCCCGGTTGGCGCAGTGCTTTTCCATCCCTGACAGAGCAGGCTACTTAAGCTGGATTGCTGTGGTATGTGTCAAAGGCAAGATGTATTTGTTACCCTTGATAAAAGTGCCTGCTCAGCAGATTCGTGTTGTAGTAACTTGCTCTATATATGTGTGTAAACCCTTTTCACCTGGAGGCACTTTTCATCACATTGTGGATGAAAAAGGAACTTAACAGTAATTGTAATGGTAATTAAGACATTCAAGCTTTTATATATAGTGATTTTTTTCTACTCAAAGAACTTTACAGCAGATACGCCGATAGCTCAGAATAAAAACGGCTACTGCGTATCAAATTTGAGGCCCATAAAATAAGGAGCAAAAACTATAAAACAACAAGTACAATCAATGAAACACCAATACAAGGAGTGACATAATGAAATGTTATAAAAAGGCACAAGGAAGGTGAGAAGGAGGCTCACAAATTTTTGTAAAAGGAAGGAGGGTTCAGAAGATTAACCAGACCTGGAGCAGGGCTAAGATGGCCCTGGGCTCCTACAATCAGTAACAGTGGACTTTCCCTGAGGGCTGAAATTTGGAAATATTGTCAGTATGGAATGAGTAATCTGCATTCATGAATGCTTTTTGTTCCTGTGGTAATTCAGAATTGTACCTACCAGCATTTGCAGCATTTGGCTGAAATAAAGAAATGTGTTTGAGTTTAGCAATTTGTCAACAGTCTTTGCTGGGCAGTTCTGGAAATGATGTATGAGGATGTCATGCTTTGGTAATGAAGCGGACGCGGGTGCGTTGTAAAGACTGCAGACACTTTACTTTGCGTGGAGTGTGCCTGGGTACTTTTTTTTTAGCCATAGTTTGGTACCGGTTAATTTATTGTTCATTTGGCACAGTAGGGCTTTGATTTAAAGCTCTTGGGCACGGAGCCGTTGTAAGGAGCCGTACAGGTGAAGGGTTTAATCTTTCTAGCGGACCCATCTGGATAAGGAGGCAACATTGGGAAGCCTCAGAGGGCACATTTTCCGGAGGAGACCGCGAGAGGCGGTTTTGTATTCCGCTCGAGCAGATCTAACCTTCAGATAACGTACGCTTTCTTTATTTTCCTCCCCGCCGCTTGTACAAACAGTCGTCTTGTGTGTATTTTCTTTTTTTGCATAATGTAGTTCCTGAAAATTGTCTCCCTGTCAGAAAGGTTTCCTGGAGCGTCTCGCCGTAAATTTGCCTCGTCGTCAGAAATATAATTGGCGTCTGAGCAAACGACGCAGTGCTCACACAAAATTAAAAACTGGGGGTTTGGTGGGGGGGGGGGGGGGGGGGGGGGGAGGAGGGGGTTGGGTCGAGATCATAAAACATTTACAATTTTTTGAACTGGCGCTCTCTGCAGATATTTTGTATGCGACTGGAGTGTGCAGAGCGCCGAAAAGGATGTTCGCCAAGTCTTATAAATACGCTTATGAAAGGAGCATGAAAGATTCAGGCCCTGTCTCTGGATGTGATTTGATGTAAAATGATAGGACAAGGCACAATAAATCGCATTACAACGTTTGCTGCATTTCTTTTCCTTTTCTTCACCTCTCTCTATCTCTGTCCCTCTCTCTCCCCTCTCATACACCTCCCACCTCCCACCCCCTCCCCCCCTCCCCCTCCTCCTCCTCCACTGACCTCTGGTCTTGGAAATGAAATAAAGTGGAATAAATGCATTTTCTGTCAAGACGGCTATAATTGCAGCTGACTGCTTTCAGAGCCTGGGCAGTACGGAGTCCCTCGGCGAGTGGGGAGTATTGCAGATAAACGCGTGCTCACCGGGGGCCAGAGATCTCTGCGCCGCAAAGAAATGAGACAGCAATCATTGTATTAATGTCCAGATATCGTTATGCAGCCTGGGTGTACTTAATGCTCATGGGAGGTCAGTGACATGTAGGCTACATGGAGGTTTTTTGTTTTTTTTTGTTTTAGCTGTTGCTACAGAACAGCGTTTGTGCTTTGCCTTCATCAACATGAGGGAACAAAGAATAAGCATGCCAAGTGCCTAAATGCTGCAGCATTTTCAAAAAAATGTAATGGACATCTTCCTGTAATTAATAACAGGAATTTACCAATAGGGAGAAATGTTCTTTATGTGTTTATATATTCATTTATTTTCTTTATTTAGCAGATCCAGTATGCCTAATGAAGCTAACATTACAGATTACTTTTAAAAGATCACAGCAGAACAAGAACAGCCAGAACACAGGTACAGGGCAGCCAAAATCTAAGCAAATAAGAAAGTAAGTACCAACACTGCACCATGCCAAACAAACTGAAAGTACTTGTATAGATTATTGGGAATTATTGGACTTTGTGTATGGATTATTTGGAATATGTGTTCGTGTTTGTCTCTTAAATTCATGCAATTCAGCCAAACATTTTATTATGTGTTCCAAAGTTACAAAATGGCATCCTGCATGGACATACCTGTAGGGAATCACAGTGGCTTCTACTGCACAGTGGAGGAATGCTGTTGTAGCATCACAGATAGCCCCAGTTAAAGCGCCCAATCCTCAACATTTCCTGTGCCTGCTGTGTTTCTTTTCTTCCATAGCAGGGGTAAGGAGAACACTATCCGTCCTGCTTTACCTTAAACTGGCATTGGGCCTTCATTTGCTTCTGATGATAATTGTACAATCTGGGCACACCAGCAGGTCACCAGGAGTGTAACTCTGCTGTCCACTGCACTTGCAGCTTCCCTTTTCCTGCAGCTATTAAATCGGATCCTTCTTCAATGAATTTATAAAATTACAAACTTAATTTATTCATTTGGTTCCTGTGTTAACAGTAGTAAGCAAGCACTTCTTGTTATATTGTTATTGGTTTGAATTAACCCTTTTTTTCCCGTTTCTGTTCTTATTAACTTGTTTGAATGCACTCATATGTGTCACTTTAGTCACTCTGGATAGGAGGGTGTGCAAAATGGATGTACTGTAAAAACAGTGCGTTCTCCTGTACATGTACGCCAGTCGACCGGTGCATGCATGCGTGTGCGTGCCCACATGCTCACATTATACTCGTTTAGGAAGCCCCCAAGGTTAGCGTAATGTGCAGAGCATAATTCAATTGACTGTTTAATGAGGTTTCCTCAGAAGCAGACCCTTTTCCCTTCTGTACCTAATTAATTTATTTAGCTAATTATGAATGCAGTTTGGAGATCCTGTAAAGAGCACGGGTGTAATCTATGAGAACGCCCCGTATGTTGCATCTTATGGAAACAAACAGAACTGATTTTTTATTTTTGCGCTTGTGCATTAGTGTAGTAAAAATAATATCAGCAGCGTTTCAATGTCATTGAACACTTCCTTTTCCAAAGCAGAGGCTTTACTTTGTAATCAGTAATTGTAGCTTGGAGGTGAACACTGCATCTGCAATTTATTATTCATCATTTAAAAAATGGTTATTTATGTTTACACGGACATAGTTCTGCTCTGACTTGTCCTCGGGGGAAAAAAAGATGTCTATAAATCTAAATTCCAGCTTCATAGATGTTGGTCCGTAGCACGGAACAGCCTCCTTAGGCTCTCCCAAAGAGGCCGAGTTTCTGTGCAATTCCTCTGGTCCATCGAGTGGCTGCAGTCTGCCTGCCTGAGCTGTGCAGTGTAGCCTGCCCCAGCTGCGCAGTGTAGCCTGGCCTAGCTGCGCAGTGTAGCCTGGCCCAGCTGCGCAGTGTAGTCTGCCCCAGCTGCGCAGTGTAGCCTGGCCCAGCTGCACAGTGTAGCCTGCCCCAGCTGCGCAGTGTAGCCTGGCCCAGCTGCGCAGTGTAGCCTGCCCCAGCTGCGCAGTGTAGCCTGCCCCAGCTGCGCAGTGTAGCCTGCCCCAGCTGCGCAGTGTAGCCTGGCCCAGCTGCGCAGTGTAGCCTGCCCCAGCTGCGCAGTGTAGCCTGGCCCAGCTGCGCAGTGTAGCCTGCCCCAGCTGCGCAGTGTCTTTGCAGCTCGGCTGCTGGACCCTGGAGCGGAAAAGAAGCGCTGGCTCACAGAAGGCGCTTTTATGTTCTGTCCCAAAGATGACAGAGCACATTGCGGTGATGGGACTTCCTATTCAAAATTGGGAGAACAAGGTAAATAACTGGGGGTTAAGTATGATTGAGTGCGGTGGTGGAAAAATGGCTGCTGTGCATTTTGCTTCTGGAGTCTAATCACCCCCCCCCCGTTTCCCCTTCCCTGTCCCCAATGCTGCTACACTGTAAAGTGCTTTGAAACCCTGAAAATTGCCATATAATTGCGGTCCATTGTTATTCAGGATAAATAAGGAGATTCCCTTAGATTTACATCGTGTGTTCAGACACCAAGGCCAGTACACCGTAGCCTATAATGACTGATATTACTGTACACATTTGTGAACAGTGCAGTACGTGCTGTCCTTGGAAAAGGGACAGTAATGTAGGAGTATAGGAGTGCAGTTGCAGCCTCGTAGTCTCAGTTTGCCATGCATGTAATAACGCACACTTTATTTATTTTTGACATTATCATAATCAGGACAGTTTCGCTCATTCTGATGAAGTTGTGGGTGTGGCTTTGGGCTGGTGGCTGTTTGTGACGGAGAGTCCGTGCGCGTAAAGGCCAGCAGCCGGGGCGAACGGCGAGGGCTGCTCTGTTTCGGGACTTAACGGCCGGTGCTTACTTCACCAGGCCAGTCGTTTATTTTGATTTGACAGTTTTGATTAAGTGACGAACTGCTGTGAACCACAGGCTTGGTGAAAATGTTTTTAGAGGGTGGCGCGGCGTTTGGGCGGTGGGCTTATTGGTGCTTCGATCCCCGACATGGCCAGGAGGGCGTGTCCCAGCTGTGGGCAAGCGGCTGGAGTGTAGCTGGCGTCACACCTACGGGGCCCACCAACAAGAGCCCTTGAGAAAGCCACTGAACCCCATACCTGCTCCAGGGGTGCTGCACTGTATCTGACCCTGCACTCTGAACTCTCCCATGATATCATGCCTGTACTGTATGCGGGGTGGGGGGCTAGAAATGTAGGGGGTACCGTGTGTGTGTGTGTGTGTGTATGTGTGGTTGTGGGATAGATATGCAAAAAAAGAAATTGCAGTTACTTTGTGTCAATTGGCATATGACGTGAATCTGAATCTTAATCTTACTGTGGACTGACACAGGAGTGAGAAACAGTGCACACAGCTGTGTATAAAACAAAAACTAGGCTAACTGGTTAGAATGAAGGCCAGCATATACATCAGCCCACCGGGACCAAAGCCGTCCTCCTGTGGTGTACGTACAGGCTCTGCGGTACAGGCTGCTTAATCCCACGAGGCGGTTTCGGAGGGGTTAAATGTTGTTTGGAGGCTGTGACTCAACACAAATGGCCCCTCAACATAATGCAGGTTAAACCAGGACTGTTCCCCTCTTCAGGATGAATAAAGGCTCCTCCGCCGTTCCCATTTGTAGGTTATTTGATCATTATTCTTTCTGTTCTGCCTGGAATTTATATGGGATACTGGCTGAAAAGGTCAAGCCATCTATTATAGTGTACCTTTTTTTTTTTGGTAAGTGCTCTCTGTGATGTGCTACCTGCTGGGGAGGTTTCTGGAGGGAAACTGAGGAGGTAAGCACTATTTGAAATTTGGCTAACATAATGCAGATTCGGGGTTTTAATAGGCTGTGCCTGTAAAGAAGGGCTTCTGTTTGCCCTGTTCGTGTAAAACCAGATTAATCCCTTATGGAGCCCTGTTTATTTTAGTGTATGGTTAAAAATATGTTATCCAGCATAATGAATCTGTTGACTTCATACATCTCAAAATGTGCTGCATAGCTTTCCTAATACACCAGCTGTAAGAAGTCTGAAAACAATTCCTAGTTTTCATTAGAATTTCAGTGGTTTGAAAGGAAGGGAAAACTCTAATGTATATACTGTATGTATATAATGTGTTCTTGCATTCAATGGCTCATTTTAGTTTATTTATATGTTGGTATGTTCTAATATATATTAAAAATTTTATTTTACTTTTAGGAAAGTGTCAATATTTGGGCTGTAATATCTGCAGACTTACTGGGCACCCGAGTGGTTCAGTGAGTAAAGACACCCACCATTCGCCCATTTTAGGCCCTGTTTAGGCCATTAGCCAAATGTTGCTGGGAAACCTGGTCCTGCCAGGGTAAGGTGGAGCGATTATGTTCCCGGGCCTGTGTTTGTGGAGGTGTTTGCTTCACCCGTAACAATTAGCCTATACCGAGAATGAACTTCTTCATACTGAGTCACTAAAAACAGGGGCTGTCAGTCACGAGCTCGTGGGTAACTTCAGAGTAACGCAGACCGCGATTGGGCCCTGGGTTTCATTAAATAACTGAGAGCGGAAGTTGCGGCGAGCCCCAGGAGCGGACCGAGCCCGGCTCGGCGCTGTCAGGGGGGGGTGTGAGAGCGTGCGCTGCAGCGCTGAGCGTGACGGCGCAGTGGAGAGTTATGGGCGAGGCGCGCTACGGCGCGGGCGGCTAATGAGATTGTTTTCCTCTGCTCCGTGAGCCACTCTCGCCGCGGAAAGGTCAGGAGGTAGCGATCGCGTACCCTTTCTAAACCAACATCGCTTCGCAAGTGAAATCATGACCCACTTCACTGCGACTCCCGTTACGCCTGTGCATGAATTTATATGCGGACGGGGGCATGTCTCTTATACACAGTGTGTGTACATTTATATATACTATATATATATATGTATATGTAACCTTTATGTAGCCAGGGCAGTCACATTGAAATGTATGTTTCTTTTGCGTGAGCCCTGGAGCGTACGGGTCTTGTGACTGTGGGAGGAAACTCAGGTGAACTACAGGGAGAACGCGCAGACTCCTCGCAGAGTGGAGAGGATCCTTCTTGCAAGGCAATAGCGCTGGCCTCTGCTCCACATAATTATTCAATATAATTATTTATATTCATCCAGTGTGCACTTCAGTGCAAGTTCCGCTTATTTTAATGTCACACGTCTGCAGCTGAACTGTCAGATCATTATCGATGCTAATTTAGTTAGCGGTGGAGGAGCTTTTCTTTTTTCTTTTTTCTTTTTTTTTTTTTTAAACATTTTTTTTTGTCATCGTCTTCGGTCTGATCTCAGATCAGTCTCTTCCCCCCCCTGTTGTTGACTCCAATTAATCTCTTTTTACCTCAGAGCGCGCAGTCTGTCTTGCTTTATCGCGGTTGTCAGCTGTGGGAGTGCGCCTTCCGAATGACCTTTTCCAAGCTCTCCGCCCGCCTTTGAAAAGCCTTTGCTCTGTTTGTCACCGTTTAAAAAAAAAAAAAAAAAACGTAAAAAAACCGAAGGGCCCCAGCTCAATCTCGACGCTTCGCAGGAGCTGACGACACAGCAGCCATTTCGAGCGGTCAATGAAGAGTTTCCTTTGTCCCTTTTTTTTTTTAAATATGTGAATTTGAACAGCCCCAATGTAATGTTGATACTAAATGTTTTCACCCTTGAAAGAGAAACATTATGAGTCAAAGGCAATAGCAGGACCCCAAGCCAAAGCCTTCCAGGTGTTTTGTGTGACATTTAGCTTTGCTGTTTCAAATGAACCTATTCTTCACCATGTCCACCCACATTAAGACATGTCAGACCAACTGTGACATGCAATACAAATTCTGCACAGTGCTACTACTACTACTACTACAATAATAATAATAATAAATAATAATAATAATATTTAAAATAAGGCAGGGCACTTATACAGAATATATACAGACTTAAAGTGGGTGATGCATCACAGACAATTTTATTTTAGCATTATATCTTTTAATTGGTGTATTCGGTCTGGAATTCAGTCACGACTGAGTGCACCATTGAATGCATTTGGTCTTGTATAAAGCCATCCTTTGAGAAATTGATTTGGGGGACAGGGGTGGCCTGAGAGTTCTCTGTATCTGTGCCTATCTACTGCTTCAGTTCCTGTTATACGGTGCCTGAGGGGTGACAATTCTCCTCATCTGGGTTTCAGACCTGTGGATATCTGCTGGAGTGCTCTCAGTGATGTGGCCATGCACAGCTGAGTCAAAAAGGCCTGTTTCAGGTGTAGGTTCCAGCAAATAACTTTTATAGACCACCATAACTCCGACCTTTAACCTTCCTGTCAATGAAATGCAATAACATTAGAATTAGGGTGTAGTTTCCCTATTGGCGCTGCTGCAAGGGTAACCATGGAGAGGCCCTGTTACCGGGTGAGTAGGCGACAGCTGGAAAGGAGGCCCCCCCCACCCCGGGAACCGGCTCCAGCTGCCTCCCCCCCCCCAGCCACAGCTGCTGCCCACCGCCCGCCCGAAAACGCCGCTCCGTTTCCGCGGTAATCAAAACGCGGACAGACGGCTCGCCGCAGCCTAACATGCGCCGCATATCTTAGGACCCTGCTGGCCTCCTGTCAGCCATGCCCCCCCCCCCCCCACCCCCTCCCACCCTCCACCCTCCACAACATGATGTTGGGCTGCTTTCAGGCTCTGTAGTTAATGTATGTTGTGGAATACGCTATGGCAGCTTCAATTATGTCATCCGCATTGAGCTGGTACTTTACTTGCGCAGTACCAGTGGAAGTCAGTCAAAAGAAAAAGCATAAGGTGATGGGGCAATAGGCAGGTCTTCTGGAGGTAGTGCTGGTCGGACCAGTCGGGGGCGCACTTCTCAATATCGTCGTTGCTTTTTAAATTCCTGAGGGATGCTCGGCTACTCCCAGGTGTGAGAGGATGATGGTGAGTCTCCACGTGTGGCGAGTGAGCATGTGCCTGTCTGAATTTTTAACATATTGTTCAAGGCAGTCAGTAAACTGGATTATCCCTTGGCAGCCCCAGAAATGACAAATCCCTCACACCTGTCAGAGGCCAATATGACTGCCAAGACATCCAATCAGCCGAACTGTTTTTTTTAATCTAAAATTAATTTATTGAGCATGGCTCCAGATGTTGAGACTCTAATGTTCTTATCTTCTGGCCTGGAATCAATCAACACTTTGACTTTGACTTACTTTGACTAAGAACTTTGACTAAAAAAAATAAACAAACATATTGGAGTTCCAACATATTGGAAGCAATCCCCAAAAAGTAAACTATCAAGCTGTGTTTGTGAATAACTCCGCAATTTAATTTAGAGTTGAAGTTCAGGACGAATGTTGATTTGAGTCCAGGCCTTTGTTTTGAGCTTCAGCTGTATTATTAAGCCCCCAGTTGTGCCAGTTGGCTTGTAGGTGCACACCCCCCCCCCCACCTCTCCAGCTTACCCCATGTGAGGTCAGCTTCCCTCATTTCGGTTTCCAAGCTCCCACCCTCTTTGGTGTCCCCGCTCCTTCCCCTACAAAAGCAATTCCACGTAGGACCTGTTTTTGGTGAAGACCAAGGCAGGTGTCCTTTTCAAAGTGCGGCCAGGTTTGGGTAGTTTTGGGTTCTTCTTTCCAGCAAGCACCTGGTTCGCAAATAGTTCCACATGCTTTCATCTGTGGTCTTCTCCTGGCTTACCTGAGCTTTAGGATGCTTCCAAAGGCACCTGCTCGCACAAAGTTTGCAGGTTTATTTTCCTTTTTTATGCGTTTCTCTTGGCTCCAAACCGCACTGCCGCCCCACGCACCATATGGCACTACCTTAACATCTGAATTTAATTAATGTGACTTTGCCTGGCCTAGATACGGCCGCTCGTTTCCACATGCAGTTTGGTGGAGGTACATTTTGTAAAGGTAAAAGGGCCGTGTAGCGTAATGGTTAGGGGACAGGGTTTGCAACTCCAAAGGTTACATTCTGAAGTGGGGCGCTACCATTGTTTCTTTGAGCAAGGTACCAACCCCGAATTACCGGAAATGGAATTAATGTATAAATAAATCTGTGTATGAGGTTTTTTCTTTTCGTGGCACTGGTGATAAATATAGCTTACAGTGACACAGAATCTGCTGCGGTGACAGTAAGATGGGAATTTGTAGTCGGGCTTCTTCTTCTTTAGTCACAGCTGCGGTGTGTGTTGTTTGCCTTTGATGTGCGCGGAGGTATCTGTCAGCTGGTGGCCCCTAGCCGCTCGTCTCCCCGCCCGGCCCTTCCTGTAGGAAAGGCACGGAAAGATGAAGGCTACCCGACCGATCCGTGCCTCTGCGTAGGCGGATATCTCAGACGTGCCGTGCGGTGTCACGGCTAACGTGCTAACGAGCCCTCGCGCTTGGAGACGCCGTGTCACCCTCCCAGGGCCCCTTCGACTGGCTGACATGCCCGATGTTTACCCAACTTCTCGATGCGAGGTAGGAAAGATGCTGGTTTGCACATCAGTTATATTGCGCAGGTGCAGCTCCACCCCCCCCTCACGTACCACACACACTTTCTATA
This sequence comes from Anguilla rostrata, assembly GCF_018555375.3. NCBI lineage: Eukaryota > Metazoa > Chordata > Actinopteri > Anguilliformes > Anguillidae > Anguilla > Anguilla rostrata. Next base: position 8,972,169 of record NC_057949.1, read on the forward strand.
TTTTTCTTGTTTGGCTTTTTATAACACAGAGACGAAAAAGATTGGGTCAAATTTGAATTTGTTTAAAAATTTTTATTGCAGAAAAAAATAGACATTGCGAGGCATTATTTACAGTTATTTTCTTTTTAAAGGCCCCCCTCCCAGTCCCAACCCAGACTGCCTGTATAAAAACAAGATAACATCATTTGAGATGACATGGGATTGATACATATACACAAAACAAAAGGGAGGGGGGGGAGAGAAAGGACTATATGGCATTCATGGATAACTAAACGGAATTCATGCCATGGCATTTTGTGTGATATAAAACGAGGGGGGAGAAGTGCAAGAGATGAACAAGAGATGTAATTTCTTCCATTTTCAGGAAGGATCCTGAACCTTGCAGAACAGGATATTAACAGACGTTAAAATATCTTTGAAAGCAGGATGGAAATACTGTTTGACCTGGACTGTGTCATTATGATTTGGGATGATATGTAGCACCATAGTGACACTCGATGCCACCAGAGATCCTGTTCTCTTTCTGGTCTCTTTAATGTCTAAATAAATGTACATAATTTGTGTAAAGTCATCACAGATTCAAGGTATGTCACACTCCCCCTCAGCCCCATTCCATCACTCTCCTGTCAGTTTCTCCCTGAACGCTGGTGGAGGATTCTGGCTCTTAATGTTTTCAGTGAACTCTCCTAACACTAACACCACCCCCTTCCGCACCACCCCCACTCCCCCCGCCCCCCCAGGCAATCGCGAGGAGTAGCAGGTCGGCAAACAATTTCAATTTATGCAAATCTGGAGCCTTTCCCCCCCATTTATCATGTGAACGAGTTAATTGGGTAATTCATCTCCCATATTACGTACAAGAGCACCGCGCTCCTGCTCCCTCGCTGTGGGGGGTGGGGGGGAGGGCGAAGAGGGAGGGGGCCTGCACTGCACCTCCGACAACCCGGAATGCTGTGTTGTGCAACCAGCAGCACACTTGTGTCTCCAACACCCCCCGCCCTCCCTCCCTCCCTTGATGGGCTCTGCTATGGCTGTTGCTCTGCTGGAGGAACCCATTTGCTCGTTATGTTCATCGTCGGACGATAACGAATGTATTAGTAGGCAGTAATCTCTCTGTTTTTTTTTTGTTCGTTTGATAACATCTCTGCATTGGTTTGATAGTCAGGCACCATTACAAGCGCATAACAATAACACAATCCGTCATGTCAGAGGCCACGCGCTGATTATTTGCTGTTTGCCACTCCCCCCCAACCCCCCAGTGTTTTTAATGCATCTTTATGAGACTCTGGGGCTAATGGGAGTTCTCAATTTCACTATTTTACCATAAACTTATAGACCAGGGTTGCCAAACCCTGTTCCAGGAGATCTACCATCCTGTAGGTTGTCACTCCAACCCTAGCAAAGCACACCTCAGTCAACAGCTAGAGATCTCCCTGAGCTGCTAATTAGTAGAGGTGTGCCACTTGGAGTGAAAACCTACAGGAGGAAGGTAGATCTCCATAAACAGGGTTGGGAAGCCCTGCTGTAGAGCATATCTAATAGGACGTAACATTTTACTCTGACGTTTTGTTTGACCCCATGTACAGTGAGGAGGTCAATAACCTAGCATGCTCATTTTCTGTAGTGTTGCCCAGTGGAAGGAGGGTTTCCTTCAGCTGGGTTATTTCTGACTCGTTGCACAGGGCAGGCCCCGCTATATATTCCTCACACCGCTCTCCTCCTCCTCAGCAGATTGTGTCCGCTTTGACGGCTCTGAGCGCGCTCGCTCTCATTTCGTCTCTCTCCTCAGAGGCGAGTGAGCGCGTGCGACCCCGATGCCCTTGTAACGCAACTGGTTTTTGTAAATATTGTTTCTGCGGAACCCCATTCTCTACCGTTGCTGGCGGTAAAGCCTCTGTGACAGTGATCTTCATTCCTGGTCCTGGCAGGCACCAGGGTCTGCTGGGTTTTTTCTTCACCTTAACGCCAGCAGCCGATTCAGACCCAAGAATCCAGCTGAGGGGAGGTAAGGTAGTTCAGGTAATCAACTGCTTTAAGTGATCAATTAAGTGCCAAGTGACTACAAAAACCAGCAGACCCTGTGACCCGCCAGGACTAGGAATAAAGATTACTGCTCTACACTTTTTTCCCCCACCCCTCATCAGGGCCTTAGGACAATGGAAATAAAACTTCCATTGTCTCTCTGCAATATTGTCACATGCTATAATGCGTTCTACGCAGCTAGCTTTGTATTTTTTTTCTGTAGACATCTGCTTGCACCAACCGTACCTTACCAAGCTGTATTTTCATGCAACAACGACATGCCTGTCTGCCTTAAAAACAAACTCTTGAGTTCAATTCTTATGTTTGATAGGTGCTCTATTCCAAAGGCTGATTTCTTTTTCTTTTTTTTTTGCTAAATCAGCCTTCTGAGGTGCTGTTGTCTCGCTACATGCAATGGAACACTTTCCTCGGGAGTTCAGTGACTTTTTTTAATTAAGTAACCGAAAGTGTTCCACTTCTCCGGCTGAAGCGTAAATGAAATGCTCTGCAGCTCACAATCAAAAGATCTGCCGGCCATTGAAATCGCTGAATCGTGCCTCAGAATGTTAAGGCCAAGCCTTTTGATTTCATCTGGCCCTGCACGGCTTTTTATTTTAATACAAATGCACAGCGTCAATAACCTTTAATGAATCTGGAAGGCGCCAGGAAGAGCGCATTATGAAAAAGCTCTTTCAGGGACAGGAGGCTGTTGATAGCTGAAAAGGTGACACACTGGCTGCTTTCGTGTCTTCCGTTGATCTTGAGGACATTTTCTCCCACTGTAAAGTCTTTGGTGATTGTGCTTCTACATTCCATAACAGGTCATGGGCAGAACTAATGGTTGTGAGATTAGATGTTTTGAGCTTCTGTTTTAATGGCCCAAACTCATGGTGCGGCAGACAGATTTGAGGTCTGGAACCATGATCCTGGAGAGGCCTTGGGTTCGTTGGTTTCTTTTGTTGAATTACAATCAGCAAAAAAAATTCAGATGCATGAAACCAGGTGAGATTAACTTTGAACTGTGTAATAAACAGCAGTGCCCTCTGGGAGATATGCAGAACAGGGGAAGATGACCACCCTCTATAAATGTTTGGGGAGAGAAGACCAGAGGGAATATACATTAATAGGTGATTTGAAAGGTGATTTTTGAGGGGGGGGGTGTATACAGACCTCCCTGCATATAAGATAGAACCCCACACCTGAATCCTGAAGTCATATGAAGACTCCCTGTCACAGAACAGTATGATCTGGGCTTGGCAGTAGCTGGGATTTTCCATGGGCACCAGGATTGATGCAGCTGCTTATCCGCTCACAGGAGTCATTATTATGCGTGCCGGTGCTGTAAAGTCTACGAGCCCTCGCCAGGCTATTGACCATAATGATGCTTTTCTAAGGGAAGGAAGATACAGCGTTAACCTCTCCTGTGTGCTAGCCTCTCCGGTGTAGCTACCTGCTGACGCTTGCTTTGCCCTATGTTACCATGAGTGTTGGTGAGTGACTTATGTATGCTACTTGAATTCTCGCATGAAATGTGTAAACGCATTTCATTTATGTAACATACATACACAACTTTCATAATTTTTGTTGCTTTGGCAAAATAATTTCCTTCGACATTGGAATAGAATTAATATTGAACTGGGAGGAGAGAGAGGGGGAGAAAGAGAGAAAGAGAGAGAGCGCCATCAGGAGATGGATGGAAATGTCCTCTGTATTTGATTTCTCAAATTTCATTGCAATTTGGACACAGAAATGGTAGAACTCGCGACGAAAGTAAGTGTCAAATACAGCCATTGTTCAAAGCTTCCACTGAAGACTGGAAAATTGTATATTTCACAGTTTACAGGCAAATTAATTGAATGCAGCTCTGCAGTTCAGAAGGTCAGGGCTGTGGGGTTGTTCTCAAAGCTGGAATCGCACGCGTGGTTTTACACTGAAATTGTGCCTGAGCAAAAGATCAGATTGTGGCAGAGAAGGGGAGGCGGGGGGGGGGGCGGGGGCATCTGTGCTTTAGACACAGATGTTCCAGTCGCTCATGGGTGCCAGATTAATCTTACACTGTGACAAACGACATCATCAGAACATCAGCCCTCCATCTGTGTTGCCCCGCCTAGCTTCATTCTCAACTTTGGGTTGGCTGTAATTTTTTCCATGAACAGTATTATTATGTAAATGCCAAAAAAGAGTTTTCTAAACTCTTCAGTTAAAAAAAATTTAAAAAAATGAAACATTTATGCCGCTGGGAGTCGGGGGGTTCAGACCGCTTGTCACTGTCAGGCTCGGGCTCTGTGTTAATGTAACGGATGTCTCAATCGCGCGAGGTGCTGCTAGCTCTCTGTGGGACAGCTGCCATGGATAGCCCCAGGATGTGATTATACGGGCGCGCTACGTGATCTGTTTCGTCTGCGGCGCGAGCGTTCGTCAAGCACCGCCACGCGTCCTGTGCCGCCGCTCGGAGCCCGTCACTTTCAGTTCTGTTAACGTTCCAAGCGTCGTGATTTTTTTTTTTTTTTAAACAATGAGTGCATTCGTGAGGCTGAGGAGCGTTGGGCCGCAGCATTGGTTGTTAAGGTCACTGCTGATTAGCACAGTTGGTGTAGAATATGCTGTTGTGGTCTTTTCACCTGTAGGTTACAGGTTCGAGTCTGGCCTGTGTCAGTCGTCCTTAGCCTGCCGCGATTGGTCAGGACTTGGCTGCGTGGCATAAGATAAAGCAGTTGATTATTTAGACAACTCACCTCACCTGGTTTCTCTTTGGTCTAAACTGGTTGCTGACGAGGACCAGGTTTGGCTACCTCAGATGTACATGCATGACATAACATGAGATCTAGACTTGACATAAGCAATGAGGGCATGACATATTTAAGTATGACAAAATAAATGACATGACCTGCTGTGTTGTACAGGAATGGTGGGTATCCTGTTCTGTACATTCCATATATTACAGGTACACAAGAACATAAGCTCAGTCATAAACTTGAATGCAGCTAAAACGTTTGCGTGTCACAGAATGAATGGGCCAATGCAGTACAGAGGAGTGGTGCAGCGGGTATGGAATCCAGAAAAGGATGCCTATGTAACCATATCCAAGGAAGGTGTATTCTAAAAAACTAGCTGGAAGGGAGTTGCAGTTTTCCTAATGGGACCGGTGCAGCACCATCTCCTGGTTCAGGAGCCAGAGGGAGCAGGGGAAGTTGGAGGGACAGACGGCCTTTTTGACTGCTTTCCCATCTGTAACTCCACCTGTCATTGATTTGCATCTGTATAAAAGGTGCTGCTATCCAAAGCGGCTTACAGTGTAGGAGGGCAATGTGCATTCACCTGATTGAGCAATTGTGCCGCAGCTGGCTAACATGAGTATATATATGCACTAAATCACTAATGTGAGTTATTTCAACCAAGATTCAAAGTAACCAAAATACATAGATTGCAACCATAATGGGCCCGAAGAAGAAAAACCCAAAACCATAAAAAATACTTTAATCTGAATCAATACAAAAAATGAGAATACCAGAATGAGAATTTCTGACCTAGCCTATGTTTACTTTATGAACTGGACTTAATGTGTTCTTGGCTATGGATAACTGTCATATATTGAGTATTATACTGTATCAGACCTGTGTTTTGTGGTTGTTCCAATTACCTTCAGTATGAACTTACTGTACGTCGCTTTGGATAAAAGCATCTGCCAAATAAATGTAATGTAAATGTAATGTAAGATGGGGGTGGGAGGGGAACCAGTATGCTTTCTGAAGAGGTGAGTCTTCAGTCTGGCCTGGAAGTTGCTTCATGATTTTTTCGTCCTAACCACCTTGGGAAGTTGGTTCCACCGCTGCAGGGCCAGTACAGACAGCCATCACACACACACAATTACATGGGTGCTTGACCTCAGCATTCGCAACAATAATAAGAGCAATAATCAATAATAATGTGCTGAAGCAAGCAGTATCCATGTTTGGAAGGGACTCTAGGCTTGTGACTGATAACTTAAATTCACGGTCGATTATGTTTTAAATTAGACGCGTCGTTTTCGTCCGTGTGATTAATTTGATGTTGTTGCGGAGGGTAATTGGACCCTTTATTACCGGATGATGATTGCTAATGGTTAGCACGGCCCACCTCTACCTGCTCTGAATGTTTTGTTAATGAGTTAATCAAGTTTCAGGTAGGCCGGCGTATACAAGTCAGTGAACCCTGTCATAAAGCCTGTCGCAAGTGTTCGGTAATTAACCTTTTGCTACTGTAGAGTACTACTACAGTATGGAAATTGATAAGTAATTTAGGTCTACCTCTTGGATTCGGTTCGCCGCCAGTGAGGTGTGCGTGCTCTGAAAACACGAGCTACTTTGTCCTTGTGAAACATGGCACTGCGTTAATGAAGAGTAGTGGTGTGAGTATGAGGTTTCATGAAGGCAAAAATGGGCCCAGCTACCATATGTTCTCACTTAGTCCCTGTTCTTTACCGCTCATTATGCTCTCTTGTTGAGGGCAGGGCCGTTTGATTTGTTCAAACACGTTCATGAAAACTCTCCCATCACTACACATTTATGCATGTATATTTACATTACATTACATTCTATTACGGGCATTTAGCAGACGCTCTTATCCAGAGCGACTTACACAACTTTTACATAGCATTTACAGTACATGCATGCACTATATAAGGTATTGCAAGCTTATAAGCTTACAAGCGTATAAGTTTATATTGTACATAAATGTATTATAGGTATTTTAAGCGTGGAGGACTGTGCGTGCGTGCGTGCGTCGATGCATGCACGCCTGTGTGTACATGTGTGCATGTTTTTGTGTGTGTGTGAATGCTTGTCTGCCCTTGTGTGTGTGCGTGCGCGTGGTGTGTGTGTGTGTGGCGTGTGTGTACGTGTGTGTTTATTAAGACTAAACGTAAAGCCCAGAAATGCAGAGCCACCATCAATGATTGCTTCTAAAGATCTTTTCTGGCTTTTATTCTAATATAGATGCTGCTCACAAGGTTTTGTCCTGGAAAATGTCTGATTAAATTTTAATTAACAAAGTGAAGCTTCATCCTCTCTTCGATTAAAATCAACCTTCTTCACTCATTTCAGAGACCAGGAAAAACATATTTTTTTCACAAGGCACATCCTGAACCATAATTTGGATTTAACAGCAGAAGAACAGTGCGGTTGCACTGGATCTGAGCCATTAATAATGTCGTCCCAAGCAGGACCCTTCATTTCCTAAGAAAAATTAGCTAAGACTTCTATTAAATGAACACCTGAGTACTATCGTGGAGAAACAGAATGCCTGTACCTCCCTGTCAGTGAGTCGTATGGATGACAGGCTGCAGTTGAAGCTGGAGAGCCAGTGCACTGGGGAACATGCTGGGCCCATTACGCTCAGTATCCTGTTCCACCAGAGACCAAGCCGTACGCGTGCTGCGGGTCTCGGGCTGCGTTTGACCGCTGTGATGAATGCACAGGCACCATACGCACCACCGGTCCTTTGGACCTTCGGAGGGACCGGTCTCGTTGCCTCTCTAATGAATTCCCCTAGTGCCGGCCCCCAGTGACCTCACACCCCTCCACCCCCAGGCCCCGGGGCTCCGCCTGCTTGCATCATTAGAGCCATGTGACCCCATGTCCTCTGCGAGCTGGGGGAACAGAGCCGGCCCACGCGGAGCAGGGCCAGCCTTTATTTCACCAGTTGGAGACACACCTGCTGTGGGCAGTGTAGCAGGAAGGTGAGCAGGACCTTCATACACAGCACAGCGGCAGGGACGCTCACAAACACACGCACACACACACACACACACACACACATTTTTTTACTTCTGTCAGCTTACCTTACCTTACAAGCATTTTTCCCTACTTCCGTAAGCTTACGTTACCTTACAGGCATATTTCCCTACTTCCGTAAGCTTGCGTTACTGCACAAGGATTTCAGTTTTACCTTCCCTGAAATAGAGCCAGCGACATTCGCTGTACACAGCTCAGTGCTCCCAAACCACCTTTAGCCTGTGACCATCCATCCACAGCCTGCCTACACCCCATAGTATTTCCACACCCAAGCAATTCACATTTTATTCATTTTGCAGAAGCTGTCTGAAGCTGGATACAAAGGACCATGTGGACACACACCACCACATGCAGATATAAAGGGTTACTAGAAGTGCAGATACTCAGTGTAAAGTTTGGGGGAGATACTGAAGGGGAGGGTCCCCTGGAGTCGGTCTGTGAGGGCACCGGTGACCTCACGGTTCCTCGATCGGGTAGAAATCGGCACAGCAGAAATCACACCAAGCCAGGCAATCATACATGATAAGGGAGTATGATTATGCCGTGTGAAATGGGCGGGGGTGATGGGGGTAGGGGTGAGGGTGAGGTGTCCATAAAGCATTGAGACTGCACATAATACCTTCTGTAGCCCAGTGCAAATTGCCCATTGGTGTGGGATTCATGCGAGTGAAGCACTCGAGAAGCGAAGGCGATAAAAAAACACGTAACCACGGCGCCCGGAGTTGCCAAGCTACCGGAGAGGCAGACAAGAGACAAGGTCAAATGGGGGAGATGGAGGTGACAATGGGCTTCCTTTTAGCACAGACAAATGAAGGAGAGTTAAAAGTGTCTCATCTCAACAACAAAAAAAAAAAAAGGCATTTTATTATTTTTCTCCACATTGACATTTTTTTGATTACTGTTCATGTGAGATGCCCTTGGACGCTTATTGCTCAAAAACGCTGCGGAATCGTTCTGCGCGGTGACCTGGGCCCGCATTCAACGCACGACCGTAAACCCCTTTTGTGTCGCTGATTGATGTCACCGCCTTTCTTATTCCTAATGTGGCGCATACTCAAAGACTCGCGTTTTGAATATTTAAAAGCGTGGGATTTCAAAAAAATATATATAAATAAAATTAGGCTTTTCGAGGCAAGGTCAGAACTCAATCTAGTGAATGTAGGATGTAAAGGAAAGAGAGGGGGAAAAAAATAACGATGTGACAATCTGATGGGTCAAATGAAATGTAAATGCGTTCTCCTGTCATATAGTCTCACCCTGATCCGGGACGTGCTGAGCCTCTTCTGTGATCCGCCTCTGAAAGACGACACCGAGTCATCTGCGTCCCCTCAAAGGCATATCTGTGCAACCGTGTACAGTAGGGCTGTGAGGCGGCGAATGCAGCCAAAGCCATGTGTTCTCAGTGCGGTGGCACAACCCGTGTTCCAGAATGATCCTCAGCCATGTATGGGCCAACTGTGACTGGCATCCCAGCAAGGTGGCAGGGGATTGGCTGTAGCCATCTCCCGGGGAGGGAGTACTTATTGAACAATACGGTTTTTACATAATAAAAATATTTGTCATATTGTTATGTAAGAGCATGCATTTGAAATGTTTATTATTATTTTTGGTCATATGAATATGTTGACATGTGAAATGACCTCAAACTCCCACACAAAGATGTGATGTTTCCAGAAAAACATGATGTTAGTGTTGGTGGTTAAAATGGTACGTTGGGGGGGGGGGCACGTGCCGATTCCTCTCCTTCACAAGGGCTTGCTCCAGAAGCATGGACGGGGGGGAGGATGGTTTTTGACCTCTCTCTCCAGGGATTTTCCAACCTCCCTCCCACCCCCGAATGCCCCTCCTTGCGCGTTCCTGTCAGGGAAGAAGCGGAAGCTGCCATTTTCAGGAGGTGACCCGCCATGCTCCGTTTCCCCTTCGCCAGGTGTCCTACCGCGTCCTTAAATGTCCTCCAGCTCCTCCCCTGTCCGCCCACGCTCACCGTCATTCGCCCCCCCTCCCCCCTCCCAGGAGAGCCCAAGTTGGGTTGTTACACGTCCAGGGGATGCGGCCAATCAGAGAACAGCGGAAACGACCCCCTCGCCCCCGCAGCACCTGTCCAAATGCACACCACAGCTTCTGGAAAATTCTGGAAAAACATGTCACTGACTGAACTCCACTCACGAAAAACAAACCACACAGCACTGATCCTCCTGGACATAATCACGATTAACCTGAATTACGAATTTAGGCGTGACGTTCTTCTGTTTATCCGTTCTCACAATTTGGCAGTCACAGAAATAAAACAAATTTGCATATAAAATAACTGAAACGATTTCAGACAACAGCTCTGACCTTATTCATAACAAAATTCTCCTTTCTCTTCTTTCGTATGCTTTTATGTTTTTGGCAGATATTCCATGTCTGAGGGGCATAGAGCATATGCAGGTTGGAAAACCTTTAAAAAGTGCCAGTACTGAGGCGGTGCTGTGCCACTCTGGTGCTGTATGCAGCGGGGATGGCGCTACGCCCTGCCAATCCGTTGTACTTTCCGGAACCCTCTGTTGTAAGCGAAGGGCAGAGCGCTGGAGCGGAGTCTGTTCTCCGGCTCCAGCTCCCGTCGCACGGGGGCCGCTTCGCATTACCGCCGGTCCCGGGGGCGCGGCCCGAGCGCGAAGCCCGCTGGCAGCGCGCCGACCTCACCTTTACCTGTTCGTGATTCATAGCATGTGTTCCTCGTTTATCGTTTATCAGCGCTGGTCTGGGAGGGGGTTAGGAAAATAAATAAATAAATAAATAAAAGGCTGAGAGGCGGACGTATGAACTGTGGGAGAGATAAATCTGCGGCGGGGCTAGCGGTAATTACCAGGCCGCTCGCTCCGGCGCGGCGCTTGGGGAGTGTAGCGGGCGGATAGCGAACGCGCGGCCGGAGTCGGCCGCTGCCCTTATCTGAGATGGGCCCCGGCTTTCTGAGCGGCCCGCTCTATCAGCTGGCTTACCGAGGGGGACAATGAAGGTGAGTTTGAGGGGGCTGAGAGGCGGGGGGGTTAGGGCTGGAGGGGCGGGTGTGAGTCACTGCAGTGACATGAGATGACCTGGGCGGCGTGTCCAACCCCCTAAACCCCCCCCATGTGAGTCACTGCTTCACGTCTTGTTTCTGCTCTTCATTAATGCATCGAGCTGAGCGGAATGATGAGAAATACAATACTTAGCACATAACTGAGGTGAATTTGAGGGGGTGGTGGGGCCGGCTGGTGCTTGCGAGGTTGTGACTTGGGTGGGTGTTAGTTGCTGCGGTGATGTAAGGTGACATACGGGTAACACGGGTGATACGCCCGACTGCTCCCCGCGGAAGCACAACTTTGCACCTGGTTTCTGTGCAATTTTAAAGGCATTCAGCTGAGAGGGTGGAGCGGCAATATAAATATCACCTTCAATGGGTTTATCAGCTCCTCCTGCCAGCTGACAGCCATTGGTCTTCTCACCCGCCAATCAAAGGGGCTCGAGTGGCATAGATCGGTGAGAGAACGTATCCTCGATTTTCACTGGGTGTTGTATTTTTATTTTGCGAAACATTCATGCCAGTTGGAGGAGTGTATTGTAAATATTAGGTGGATTCTTGACATTTATTTATTGTTCCTCTGCACTTAAAATGAAAATTTCACATGAAATTGTGCTATTGGATGATGGCAAAATCCTCACTGTGTCATTTAATTAGTGTCATTATCCCTTTTCTCTCAGTCTTACCCTGCAATGTTCTGGAATTTAACCGTTTAGAATAAGAGCCAGATTCCGAATTCTGGAAAAGTTGCTCGGGAATTTTCTGGCTTAAGTCCTAGTAACATTTACAGTTCTGTCTCAACATTTGTGTGAACAAAACCCGTAACATTGTTGGATCAAGTACACAAAACTGAGCTTGTTTTACTAAGAAATCCATCAGTCCACTGATGGATTAAATATAATTTTTAAAAAATGTTCACAAATAAATTTCCCATAGGTGGACATTAAAATATAGCAGGACATTAGCTGCAACAATTCACTTTTTCTTCATGGGAAAGCTACTTAGCAAACATTAGCTGGCTTCTCTGGCTCATAAACCAGAGTTAACATAGTCTCATCTCACTAGGTGTATTCAGGCAACACTTAGCCCTTTTGGAACCATTAGCGTAAATGCTATTAGCATGGTAAAATGTGGATGTTGGGGGTGGGGTGCACATTTTGCTTCTTGAAAGGGGAAATTTGGCAAATTTGATGATCCTTGGCTCCATTCACCCAGCTTGAATTCCTATTCTTGAGCCACACACCAAAAGCCACCCGTTTAGCCACTTCAGCTTTAATACAATCGTGTGGATACAATTACAGTTTACAATATGTAATTAGTTCATTTTAAACCTGAATGATTGAATTGGGTGAATTTAACATTCTAGCCCTCTCTCAGAGGAGTGGATCGCCAAATGAATTTTGCAGTGACTGCTTTCTGGAGAGAATGTCATGGAGTTCATGCTTTTCATAGTTAATCACAATTTATTATACTTTTCATAATTAGCCAACAGACTCGTTAGTTATAAAGACTACTGTCGCAACAGAGTGTGCATTCTGTGATTATACTTCCTCTATTTCCAACATGTCACTGTAAATGGAAAAAAACCGTGCAGTGGTGTCATCTGGGAAAATTAGTCCGAGGGGAAAATAAAACGAGTAGTGCAAGGAGCTTGCTTCAAATCCAGGCTTTGCATGGGCCCACTAGCAGTCATACTGGGACATTTTTCTATATCTTTAATTTCAGAAATGACACCCCCCCCCCACCAATTTGGAATACCCAACTGTTCATTCTTTTATGTAAAGGTTTTAAGGTTTATGTAAAATATAAGTGCATATTTCTTACCCCAATTTGGAATGTTCAATTGTATTCAATAAAATTAACGTTTTAGGCCAGTATTCAATCAACATTTGTCCTCAACTTAAATGTAAATGAAGCACATCACACTTTTTGTCTAAAAAGTTGAGTTAGTTTTAGTAATTGCTAGACTCACCAAACTGTGCTTGTGAAGACACAAATGCAGATTTGCATTTAAATGAAAGTTGAATTTAAGTACAAATGTTGATTGAATCCGGGCCTTCAAGTTTTATCGGAAGAAAAAAGAGAAAAAAAACGAAACTGGTAATGATTTCCACAAGTATTTCAGGGGTGATGATTAAAAGAATGTGCCAGCCAGCGATCCTCACGGAGCTATTTTTGGCGTGCTTATTAAGTCTCCGTAGCGGTACGCTCGTCACCCCTTTCGCTGGATTTCAGTATTCTCGGGGAGCACCACCGCCGGCGCCTTTCAGCGTCGAGGTCTGAGGGGTTTAGCGTCGGCGTGGAGCGGCGCAATCAAAGCGGGCAGAGCGCCGCCGCGGCGCAGCGCTCCGCGGCCGGGAGAATTACCCGAGCTGTCGCCGCGGGCAACGGGAACCCTGGGGGAGGTACCCTCCTTTTTGTCATTGGATATCAGAATGCGGCAAAGGGGACGTCCTGCGGAGACCCCGCCCCCGGAGCCTTGGGGGAACGATCAGGCTTTAGCATCGCACGCGCTGGAGCACGGAACTGAAGTAGCTGCTGTGAGAGGGCAGACAGGGGACTTTTACCTTGTGATAAATGCCCTGTTAACTTTGGCTGAGATATTAAATAATAGAATTTTATATTTTATATTTTAATTCAGGTATTTCCAATGTTAATTCTAGCACAAAGATATTTTATTGACAATTTTAGCAGTGTTTTTTTTATTTTCTATTTAATTATTATTAATTTACTTATGTATTAGTTATTTGTGTAGTGCTTATTTGATAGGGACAGGTGCTTACTGACATAGATGCAATGTTTGAAACAGTAATCTGATGCATATACAGTACAGTTCACATTCACATGCTTTTTTTGGCCGATTGTATTCGGTAGGAAAGCACAGGTCTTCTGTGTGTTGCTGGCTGCCGCCACTTGTCACTCGACCCCCGGTTAACCAGAGGAGTGGCTGGTGCTCAATGAGAGTATGATCCTGCTGAATGAAACCCACCCTCCGTGGTCCATTTATGGCCAGTCCACACACCACCCTTTCTGGATGCACCGATATGGTCAGGGCTGAATAACAGGACCATAGTGCCTACACACTGAAACTCAGCCACTCAGTGGAAACGCCTATGCTAATAGAACTATTTGCTTTTTACAAGCTGAAGCCGCATTTAATTCAAAGCTTCCACCGGCCGTAACTGCTATTTATTTGCTCGTAAGCGCTAATACCGTGTTTGTGCTCAATTGCATCAGCCGCGCAGCAGGTTAATGCATTTGCTACCTCATGCTGTGCACCTTGGTTAGTCTGCTTGTAGTTCTATTAATGGACCTGAAAGGCTGTTAAAGCAAAAACAGCTGGAAACTCCAATGCGCGGCCATTTCTAATGCTCCTGTGTTCCTTTGCGGGAACGAGAGAGACCTGAATTTGTTTATTATTTGTCTTGGAAAAATAAATGCTATTTTTAAAATGGTTTTTATTTTCGTCTGCTCATTTGAAAATGTCAGTTTCCAAAGAGCAGAGCCTGTTCACCATGTGGAAATGCGTATTTACTGTGATGTGAAAACAGTCAGTGGCTTGCAGTGAGAGCAGGAGCACCGCGCTTCCTCTGCCGCTGCGGTTGTGCTGCTGTGCGGGCGCTATGCTGCTAACCTGAGAGGCCAAATAGGCAGAACTGGGCAGAAGATAAAGAAGAGCAGTAAAAATGTAGGCTCTACTTTACTCATGCATTAGTGTTGTTTAAGATGACTGGTGGTAAGTATCACCACATTAAAAATGAACAGTTATCAGTCACATCGATGTGTAGTCTGGAGATAACAAGGCCTATTCTGGGGACTCGGAGAGAGGATGCAGCGATCAAACACAGTTCTGTCCGTGGCGTATTTTAAGCAGACAACTGAGCGACCCGATGTTCTCCTGAATATTAGGGAACTTTGTGTAGGTCTAACTGGACAATAATGTAATTGTGAAATTGAACAAAATCATGTCCATCACTTGTTCAGATGGTTCTGACCTTGAAAACCACACGGCATGCACTGCTTGGCAGAATAATGCTAATAGCACATTCCTCTCACTGAAGAGAAGTGTGAAAATCGTATTGCGGGCCATCGACTCTCAGCTGGCAGTGCAAAGGTACAGGAGTGAGTTGTTTTCATTCGCTCTGGTGCAATCCAAGTAAAATATTCCCCCCTGAAGTGCTAACAGCCATGCAGAGAACAACTTTTGTTCATAGTGACCTATATTTACTTAAATCCTCTGCCAGAATACTTAATATGCTACCACGTTTGAGACAGCTGAATTCATTTTCTTGTGCTTAATAAGCCTGGCTTGTACAGATTGCAGAATTAAGGCTGTGCAAATGAATTATAGCTGCTCTCTTAAATATGCAAATATATTTACTGTGCCTTTACCGATCACAAGGTAAATAGTTTTCCTAAAACCACGACAAATCAACGACAATACAATAAATATGACTGCCATTACAAAACTACCGTAACACGCGTTAATGAAAAATAATGTTGTAACTTGTATTTTGCATTGGTTTATAATCTGCTGAACACAATTTACTGATTGTTAAAAAATTGAACTCTTTTTGAAAATATAACCAGAAGTCAAATCAAGCTGTCAAAGGTACATTTTTTTCTGACGATTGTAAAATTCCATTGTTTGACCCTGTTTGAAATAATTTAAACATGAAATGCGTTAATTTCACTGAAACAATAATTAACAGTAATCAAGCAAATTATTAGCAGCTCTGAAGTAGCAGGTAACACTTAACAGCCATACTATAAGGCTAATGTCGGCTCTCTCTGCTGCTTTCAGTATTGCATCTGTGCATTTCACAGTTTGAAGCCTAATTGCATTAGTCAGGGACCCCTGCATTCAAGCACCGTTTTTCCGTAAAGTTGACTAAAAACAAATTCTAATAGGATTTTTTCCCCGCTGTATAGACAGATGTGTTTTTATATTTTAGTATTTTGAAGATTGGTTTGTGACTTTGGGTGCATGTTTGAGATCAAATGACTGGGGTTTGGAACTTGAAATGGCTCAGAAATGAAATGTTAGTGTATCTCTGTGCTGATTGAGCATTTCTAAATGAAAAAACCATCAAACAGACATGCAGAGAGGGACATGAACAAGATGATGAGATAAGTACGAGTGGTGCATTCGGGGATGTTTTGGCTTCTTGAAAAGCTATGTAGAGCATTTCTGAAGATTTTGCACATGAAATGATGTTCCACAACATACTAAAACGAAAAGTTTAAGAAATTATTACAGTGATCAAGTGTCAGTGCTTGTACAGGTGTTATGCATTTTATACGAAGTTTGCGATCTGAAGTTTTTTCTGAGCATTTGTATTATTTCCGTGATAACAAACTTTGCCTCTTTTGAATGCGTTGTTGCCCTTCCAAGTTCCTCCCAGTTCGAGTAGTTTTCCTGTTGATCTATTAAATGTACTTCCCATAAACAACCGGTATCTGGAAGAGTAACCCACATGCATTACCTCAGTTGGTATGTGGAGGCTTGGGAGATTTGCAGACGGGCTATTTCTGCTCTCGGGGGGTTGGTAACAGACGGGTTTCCTGCTGCGCGCCACGTTAAGTGTCATGCGCCGGGCCCGGGTAGCGGGAAGCTGCTTGTAAATACGCAGTGGGCCCCATTAACGTCAGTCTGTGAGGAGGGAGGTCTGCCGAGAGCGGAGGGCACCGCGTTTATAATTAGAAACTCCTTACCAGCCGATCTGGAGAGGGTTTCTGACAGACTGTCAACCGAACAGGCGAACAGATTGCGTGTTTGGGAACTCTGTCTCACTCTGCGTTTTTTTCAGTTGGCCGGATGATGGATGACCTTACATGCAGGTGGGGCCATAACTGGACAAAATGGAGGGTACTATACAAATGGGGGGGGGCGGGGGGGCTCAGACCGCACTTGTTTATAATTTATTATAAGCATTTTTAAATATTTATAATTATAAGCATTGCTTGTAATAATTTACAGGAATACAGTACGATCATTTGTATGCACTGACCTAAAAGATTCACCATACCACCATTACTGCAGTAAAGTTAGACCTTTTCATAACCGTATGCAGTTGTGTAAGTGTGTTTATTCTTTTACATAGGTTTTTGGTAAAATGCATATATCTGGACATTTTGTCAGTCTCTGGCTCTTAGTGACAGGCGAGTGTGGTTTCATAAGCTATAATGAGCTGTCAATCACATGTCTGAACCAATGAGAAAACAAAATGATTGGCTCCAATTAGTGAGTCATTGATAGCATGTAGTAGTGTAGTGCTGCCTATTTTTTGTATTGAGGAAGCCTCATTCTCCCATCACTTGTGGCTGTCCCCAACGCTTCAAACCCCAGTGGTGCAATGCCACAGATCGCTGTGCAATGAAGCAGTCATACACTGCATGGCATAATATGATTTTCTTAATCAGGTCATTAAATTCAAGTAAATTTGCCTCCGGGCTTTGTTCGTTAATTTCCCCAAAGTTTTAAATGTTTAACGGGATTGAGTTCATTAATGGTCATTCCTGAGTCTGCTGGTTGTTGTTTTGTCCAAGCTGGGAGTTCACTCAAATATGAAAATTCTCTAGAACATGCCAGAAAAGATAGCCAGAGACAGCTTTTTTGCAGAACTAAAGTACATTTTAATATTATTTTAATTATTATTTCTTGAGGTCAATGTGTACATGTACTCTGAAAAAAAAGCATTTTAAAAGGATGTTTTGCCTTTGAAAACGTATTGCTGGTTGTGTATATGTGACCAATAAATCATGTAAGTAATCCCCACTAACATATGTTTTAATGACGGGTAGGTGTGTTTTAATGAGGGATTGCCATGTTTCCACTCTGAACTTGACTATGATCTTGACCCATTAAAAAAAACTCAATTACTCTGATTAAATCAGTGATGGGTTACAAGGGGGAAGACATTTGAATACTAATGCAAACCATTAGTGGCAAGAAAATATTAATCTTGTTACTCCCTTCCATCATAAACTCATCATTTCAATTTATGGAATAATGGAAAGCTTTCCAAATTTGTCAACATTTTATGGTTTTGTCAACATTAATTGTAAATCAATATGCATTTTGTCATTAATAAATGCCATCCAGTAAACCTACATCTCACAAACATGAAAGGTGGAACCATTACAGATAGTCCAGGGCAGTGGTTGGACATTTAAGATTTGTTCAAGGGCTACATGGTCACTGGTCTGATTGGTTCATTGACTGAAGTTACTCTGGCCATCTTTAAGTCTAGGTTAAGGTGAAAACTGACCTGTCTGTAAGGATAAGCCACCTAATCATCCCCTAATTTAATTGGCTAAAAAATGTTCTCTCCCTCCAGTGGAACTGCTCAGTGGCCAACAATAGAGGATTGTGGTTGTACTGGGCAGCTCCCAGGTGTGAATGTGCATGAGTGTGAAGCAGGGCGTTGCTGCAAAAGAGCATCCGTGCTCAGAGAACCTACCCTGGGTAAATAAAGGTTAAATAAATTTAAAATAAACCTAGATTAGCTGAATGGATTGTAATCTTCAATACATATTTGTTTGTTTTTTTATACAATTCTGTTAAAAATGACTTGAATACCTTAAGTGATGCATGGTTTTTTTAGGTGAAGAAAGATATGCCAAAAGTGCTGTAGTTTGATTTGCCTGTGAATTGAACTGAACTTGCTGGAGTACAGTGAACACTCTAGAGGATTGGAACTGCGGTGTTTTAACCTTGGACAATCAGTTTTTTTTATGTTTTAAGTACTCATTAAGCCCCAGGATAACAATGCATGCTCAATTTGACCAAATTTATAAACAGGCAAATGATCTAAAAAAAATTTCCTTTTGATGACGAGTATGTCTTTTTTTTGTATTGTAAGTCAGCAAACGGGTGTGATCAGAGTTCAGGCAGGTTTCCAATTAAATGTTGTATGTGGAGGGAATAAATGGTGTTGACTCTGTACAAGCACACAGGGTTTCAGTGAGGCCAGGTAGATGCAGAATGATGTTATTATGCCCTGTGTCTCTACCTTTCAGGACTATCCGTGATGGTCCACCCACAGTTACCTAATCACTCTCCAATCACGGGAACAGTGTGATCCTAATGCACCGATGAAATGACTTTCAGTAACCTGAATGTCCTGCGGAGATGTAAATGAGACTTCCTGAGACACCAGACTCCACAGTCTGTAAACCAGATCGGTGAAAAAAGAGCATTTAAGGACACACTGGGCAAAATCACATGGCCAGTAGTCCTTACTGTATACAGGTGCCTTAAAAGCGCAGATGCAACGTTGACTTGGGCCAAGGCGGTACTGATGCCATTGTACGTGATAGGCTGCGCCACAATTGATTTATTAAAGGATCTCAGGAAGAATGAGTTATCTAAAGTACATCTTATGAGATTAATATTAATTGTGCACCCCCATTTCACTTGTGTTGGCAATAATTTATGCAGAATAGGATAATGGACCCTAAGGTTTAATTTGGCTTTTTTAATTGAGTTGTTTATGAGGAACCCCTCAGCAATTAGGGCCTGGATGTCTGACTGAATCAGAGAAAATTATATATATATATATATATATATACAGTATATACAGTATACTACATGGCCAAAAGTATGTGGACAACTGACATCCAACATCTCATCTAAAATTATGGGCATTAATATTGAGTTGATCCACCCTTTGATGCTATAACAACCTCCACTCTTCTGTACACTTCTTTATACTAGGTGCACTCATTGGGCTATTAGGTCTGGCTCGCAGTTGGCTTTCCTATTGATCCCAAAGGTGTTGGATGGGGTTGAGGGTCAGGGCTCTGTGCTGGCCAGTGAAGTTTATCCGCGCCACTCTCGACAAAAACCATTTCTATATGGACCTCACTGTGTGCCTGGGGGCATTGTCATGCTGAAACAGGAAAGGGCCTGCCACAAATTTGGAAGCACAGAATTGTCTAGAATGTCATTGCACCAAGATTTGTCTTTATTGGAAATAAGGGGCACAGAATCCTCTAGAATGTGATTATATGCTGTAGCATTAAGATTTGCCTTCACTGGAACTAAGGGGCCTAGCCTAAACCACGAACAACAGCCCCATAACAAGGGGTGTCCAGATACTTTTGGTCATATAGTGTATACTGTATATAATACTGAAGTTTGTACACCTCATAATTAGCTTTCTGCATCGTGAGCCTCTCGATCATCAATCAAACAATGATTGATGATTATCTTCCAGCAGTCTAGAGACTTCAGCTATTATGGTATGATTGATTAAAAGCATCTCTTCACTGGCTGTGTCCTAGACCTGCACCTTAAACCTGGAAAAAGCATTTGTTTGAGCATTCAAAAATGCAAAAACTTTTTTTGTGGGTTTGATTGGTGAGTGAACCCCCAGTTGGGTAATGTTGCCATTTTCTGTCAATCACTCTGGTACAGACCAATTAAAAAAAATTTGTGATTAGTTCAAATCAGTAAATCATGGATGAAATATAGTAGCTGCACCAATTTTGGGATTCACAAAGCCTCATTTTCCCATTAGTACTGTAAAGGCCATCAGACTTGGTGATTGTACAGACTAACCAGATGGTCAGCTCTGTGCTTTTAACATTTAAAGTTCTGTATCTCCACTGTTGAAATTCCAGATTTATGCATTGCATGAATATTTATGATGGGGGCGTGACCAAGGGCAATACTGGTCGCAATGGCTGTTCTGTCCTTGGGCATGCCTCTTTGTGAATATTCATAAACTGTCATGTAGCACCGGAATATCCCGTTACTAACCGGAACCCCCTGTAGTTTCAAAATAGAGAGGACAGAAGGAACACAGGAGCTTGGCCATCTGCTTATTGCTGATTCTATCTAAACACTTTCTCAGGGGTTTGTGTTAAAGTACACCTTGACTTTCTCTTACCAGACAAATGTGAATTGCCAATCTCCATTTGTACAGATATCTCAAAAGATGATTGTAAAGTATGTGACTGAGGACTGTTGATGACTGATTAATGCCTGATTAATGGGTCACCAATACAGTACCGTGAAAGACTCAGACCCATATCTTCTTTTTTGCAGCAGTGACTGATCCTTAAAGCTGACCCTTGCAAGTGTGCCATGATTGCTGTTTGAACTTACTTGAGGCAAGGTGCATTTATTGTGGAAAGGGAAACCATTTTAGATGAGTTAATCACTTCCTTAATTATTCAGTCATTCCACAGTAGTTGCTACATTCATTAGCAAAGCCCATTATGGATTTAGATTCCCAATCTGCTGTATAATCATTACGAATTTGCACTGTACATTTTGTGCGTTGGAGCTCAATTACACAGACTCATTTATATTATATTATCATATTATGGCACGGTAAGCAAACAGCTGTGAGATGTGCTTCTGGCCATTCATTCATTTATTATGGCTGTACAAGACTGTACTGTACTATATCTGTTTATATCTTTTTGTCTCTTGTGCTCTCTGTATATGTAGCTCACTGTATGTAAAGCACAATATAAACATTGTATTTTTGTATTACAACGTTATAACCATGAAAGGTGGTGGATACATAACAGTACATACATACACAAAACATGCTAATGTGTGTGTCAGTTATCAGGATGTGATATTTTTTCTTAACCAGTTGATACACCTACCTCTATTTCTAGTTTTTTTTTTCAATACTGATATAATGGAACATCCAAGTGTCATAACTGCCTTCTTTGAAATGTCTAGCCACAGGAGTTTTATGTCATTTCATTTAATGGAGCCTCTGTGTTCAGTTAAATGTTCTGTTACAGGTCATGCGGTTTTACCAATATATATCTTTTCACAGGGACACGTGTAGATTACCTTTTTATTTTTAACAGGTAATTAAATCATTGATTTCAACAGAATTTGACAGGAGGGGTAACCATCATATTCTTGGTGTGTTGACAGTTAACACATTTACCACATTTGAAGTGACCTATGAGGAGCAGATTCACTGAGACAGCAGAAATTGATTTCTTTAGGTGGACATGCTTTGTCTATTCGATTTCTAATATTCCTGGCCCTTTTGAATATTGTCAAAATATTGTAATATTCATCCATAAACCAAGTGTCACAAGTAATGTAAACAGTATTATTGCAGTGTGTTCCTTAGTATGGCCCGTTGTCATCATGAAATAAAGGTGTTTTTAAATACCAGATTATTTGATGGTCATCTTGTTAGTCGAAGGGCAGTTTTTTGTGGTCTCCCAGAGGTATACAGTAGTTGAAACACAATCTTATACATGCAAGTGTTGGATGCCATTTAGCGGAAATTACTTGAAATGTTGATTGAAATCTGTAGTCAAACTTGCAAACTTAAGTTCCTCAACTACGATGATACACTTCCTCTCTGAACCTCGAACCCTTGGGAAGATCTAGTTGGAGCTATCAACCACCCATTAAGTTTCCATTACAGGATTTTAAAATGGTGCATCCAACCAGACATTTTCCTGCAGCATGGTTTTTGAAATAAATGAGCTCATTGGAACTGAAAAATTGCACAGATGGTTAGAACATCATACTTTTGTAAGACACATTTAAATTGCTAATTACAGGGGATAAAAACCCCCAAAACAAAACAGAAAATACACAAACAAATAGCAAAAAAGATACATCAGCTGTCTCCAGCAAAAACTCAATAAAATCTCCCAGAGCATCAGTGGCATAAAAATGCTATTATTATGGTTTCGTGAGTGTCGATAATTGAAATTGGAAATATCTTTCTTGGGAGTTCAGAAAGAAGAGTTTGTACACTTCATATTGTTATTGAAATGCACGTTAATCCCTTTAATCACACTGGTCAAAATTCGGGCCAGAGTGGGTTTATTTGCATTCATTCCATTTTTTTTACAGTAAAATTTTCAGTCAATGTGGTCAAACAGAGTACCGTTTGTACTTTTACAATTGTAACTTCATCATTTCGCTGCATCTTGGGGCTTCAATATCAAGAGTTTGCTTTTAATGTCAACTGAGGGAAAACCTACACTATTTCAGATATAGCATTCCAAATAATACAAGTAGGCCTATTGTAAATAGCGTATTTACAAGACCTAATACCGCTTCCTTAAGGTGGGTTTGTACTCCATCTTCTTACAGTCTTATCACCTAGTTCAGTCTGTGATTGCAACCAGATATATCTCTGCTTTTCAAATGATTTATAATGATAGTTCAAAGACACAACTCTAACTAATTAGCTGACTTAAATGACTACTGTAACTAATTAGCTAGCAAGGCAACTTAGCTACTTTTGATTTAAAGAATAATGAGAACTTTTATTTTCACCTTTTTATTTAAACAACAACAAATAATTACATTACATACATTCACAATGAAATAAATTATAAACAAATAATAGCAATACTATTTTTACATGGCAGTGCTGGGATTCTTTGAAATATTTTTAAAATAATTTAAATGCATAAATTTTTTTTTTTTTACATGCCACCTCATTATTTTTTCAGAATTCATTCTATATGAATCATTCATTCTATTTCATGGTTCTTTGTATTCTTATGTTTGTATGTATTGTAAAAATTTACAAATGTATATATACATAAAGGCAGTATCAACAATATGCACAAATGTCTCGCTTTACATTGCAACACTTAGATTCTCTGAGATATTTTTTAAATAATATTTTACTCATATTTTTCTTTAAGTGAAGCAAGTCAAGGATCAACATTCCTGTAAGAAAAGCCTGTTGATTGAATACTGAATACAGTTCAGTGCTGTGATACTTTCCACAATGTAACCATTAAATACAATTTCCCCACTGGTAATTCTATGAACCTCGGTCTTGTCCGTATGATTGTGCGGAATACCAAAGCATGGGTACAGTCAATCAGTTAGATTTCTTCTTCTCCATGCAGAACTGGAGGGAGGCCACCTTTTCACTTGTGGCTTATTGAATCAGGTGTTGACACTTGGATCCGGATTTGTCTTAAGGTTTACTGTTTGCTCTGTATTTGCTTAAATTGCTGTATTTTGCTCTGCATTTACTTTGGTCTTTGCAAGCTAATGTTCTGCATTTCCTTCGGTTGTCACAGTTTCCTCTGCATTTACTTCAGTTGTCATAGTTTCCACTGCATTTCCTTCAGTTGTCACAGTTTCCTCTGCATTTATTTCAGTAGTCACAGTTTCCTCTGCATTTACTTCGGTTGTCATAGTTTCCTCTGCATTTACTTTGGTCATCGCAAGTTAATGCTCCGCATTTACTTCGGTTGTCATAGTTTCCACTGCATTTCCTTCAGTTGTGACAGTTTCCTCTGCATTTCCTTCAGTTGTGACAGTTTCCTCTGCATTTATTTCAGTTGTCACAGTTTCCTCTGCATTTCCTTCGGTTGTCACAGTTTCCACTGCATTTCCTTCAGTTGTCACAGTTTCCTCTGCATTTATTTCAGTTGTCACAGTTTCCTCTGCATTTCCTTCGGTTGTCACAGTTTCCTCTGCATTTCCTTCGGTTGTCACAGTTTCCTCTGCATTTATTTCAGTTGTCACAGTTTCCTCCGCATTTACTTCGGTTGTCATAGTTTCCACTGCATTTACTTCGGTTGTCACAGTTTCCTCTGCGTTTGCTTTGGTCTTGGCCTCCTTGGCCCAGAAGTCCTGGAGCACAGAAACAGCTTCGCTCACCTAGAAACACAAGAGCCTACAGTCAGGCTTTGTGCCTCTCTCACTTGGGCCACAGTGACTTCCGAACTCACACTCAAGAAGTTTCCTCACAATCCGATTTGCTGCTTTGAGATGGGATTTGAAAACTTCAGAAGACCTTGGAACTAAACAAAATTGACTTGTACATTAGATAAAGTATTAAGGCAAGGCCGTTTTGATAAATAAACCATAAATAGACTGAAAAGCAGCCTGGGTTATCAACCTTGGCATGCAGGGACTCTGGAGTCTCCAGGAACTTCAGGATCTTAGTGTTTTCCAACTCCAGCAGCATGCCAGTGATCTTGGGCGCCAGGTCGGGCTGTTGGCCCAGGATGAGAGAGTGGAGGTGCTTCCCTGGAGAGGAGAGGGACCCACCCATTAGATGTCAAATCAAAACAAGACAGAAGCAGATCTTTGAGATGGTGGAGAGATAGAGGACTATGGTCTGTCTACAAACAAGGGAGAACTGTTACCCAAGATTTGGTCCCGGTCATTATATGAGAGGCCATCCAGATAGGAGAGGGTCAGTGGGTCCTGTTTCTGCACAGGGACAGCAGGCTGCAGAGAGCCAAGAAAGGGGCTGATCACATTGGAGCTGAACAAGTCAACTAATGGCAGCCATAGATAAGTCATTGTTTCCATGAAGGCTGAGCATTTCTGCATACAGTGTGGTGTGCAGGAGTGTGGGGTCCAGGTGTGGCATGCAGGCCTCTACCTGCTGCTTGGTGCCCTGGGGCGGAGGATTAATATTCTGCTGCTCAGGGTTGTGTTCCCCTGCAGTACGGTTGTCCTGTAGGGCCCTGCTTGCCAGGCCTGCAGCTGTAGCCTCTGAGGCCCAGAATGCCTGCAGCACAGCAACTGCTTCATCCACCTGGAAATGCAAGGCGATGCAGTCAGGCTGGGCAATCTCCGACCATGTCTCAGGTCAGCCGCCTGCTGCCTAAATCGTACACGGCACAAAAAAAACAACAGACTCCTACGAAGGAGACACACTTGGGATGTACTTATTGCTGGAATCAAAATGGAACAGACCCCAAGCCACAGTACTCACCTTGCTGTGCAGTGACTCTGAAGACTCCAGTAGCTGCAAGATCTCAGAGTTCTCCAACTCCAACAGCATGCCGGTGATCTTGGGTGCCAGGTCGGGCTTCTGGTCCTGGATGAGCGGGTAGAGACGGTGACCTGCAGGGAAACATACCTATTTGTTGAATATTTAAACCAGAAAGCAGTATACAGTATCATTGCACAGTTAAAGGACTGTGGTCAGCCTGCAAGCAAAGGAGAACAAACTCACCCAGGGTCTGCTCCCGGTCATCATTAGACAGGCTGGCCAGAAAAGAAATCGTCAAGGGCTCCGGTATAGTGGGCTGTACAGAGCCAACGAAGAGGTTAAGCACCTTAAACCAAATGCTTAAACCAAATGAAACTAGCTCACATGCAAGAATGAACTTTTTGTCTAAGGATAAGAAGCTTTGTGATACAGATTTAGGTTACAGGGTTACAGAGTCCTGAGATACTGTATCAGTCTACCTGCATTAAGGTGCACTGAGGCTGTGTGCTCAGTTGCTCCAGAGAGTCATCTACACCGGCAGTGCAACCAAACTGGGTTACACCACTCATTGGGGTTGCATCCACAGGCAGGCCAATGGGGAAGCGCATGGGATTCCGTTTATCTGAAGACAGAAGATCACACAATCGTTAGCACAACAGGACAGAGGGAAAAAACATACTAGCCCTTCCAACAGTCCAACTGCTGGTAGAATTTTCACTTGTGGCTTACCAAATTTCAGGTAGGTCATTTCATCAGGCACCTGGGTAAGGGCTGGCATCACGTTACCAAAGTAGGGGACCGAGAGGCGTGGGTGGCCAGGAACGATCTGTAAATCTATAGAGGAAAGTAATAGAATTAGGTGGTAGAGAAACCCTGATAAACTAGTAGCGCCTTTTTCCCTATCCTTTGTGTTTTCCTACTTTCTGTAATTACCGACATAATTCCTAATTTGGTTCTCTTACATGGAACAATGAATTCTTCTAATTTTACCTAATATTTTATTTGCAGTATTCATGACAATGTCACATATTTCTGTACTGTAGGCTTTAGGTAACAAAAGCAGGCCAGTGTACCCTGGGACCACATGCCCTCAGGAGCCCAGCAACGGCCCGGGATCAGTTGGGCCATCTGGTTGATGGGGTTGTATGCATTAACATTCTGGGCCTGAGGAATGGAGCAAGAGAATCAGGTTCACACACTGTGTGACTACAGATGGATCTGACATTCTTCACTTCTACTCAATGACTGAGTGTTGAGTGTTTTAGTGGAGTGTAGTAGCCCTGACCTGTGGAAAAGTAGCCATGAAGTCCTCCATGGGCAAGGCAGTCTGGTAGAGATTAAATCTTGGGCATAGCACAGGATGGTTGAAGCCAAAAGCTGAGCTTGGCACATGCTGGTAGGAGCTGAATGCCATGCTTGGCACAGGGGGGTAGACGTCAAAGGTTGTGTGTTGCACAGGCTGGTAGCCGATAGCTGGATTTAGCACAGGCTGGTCATTGGTGGCAGCAGAGTTTGGCACAGGCTGGTCAGTAGTAATAGCTGAGCTTAGCATAGGCTGATCAATGGTGACAGTTTGCTTTGGCTCAGGCTGATCATTTATGGTCAGGTTTGGCAGAGGCTGGACATTGGTGATGACTGGGATTGGCACAGGCTGGCAGGGGTCAATGGCAGGAGGTAGCATAGGTTGGCAATGAATACCTGAGCATGGCACACATAGGTAGTTATGTGCCATGCAGTTTGGCTCAGGCTGGATAGGATTTATGACTGAATGCAGTGCAGGATGGTAGTTGATGGCTAGGCTTGGCTCAAGCTGGTGGAGGTTCACAACAGGGTTTGACAGGGCCTGGTTGTTGGCCATCATCTGGATGCACATATTTTCTTGCTGAGCAAGGCAGTCCTCTTCATGCAGGGCCTTGCTGGCCTTACTGAAGCCACCTTCTGTCATCACCTTATAGGGGAAGAGATGGCTTCTTTTGAGTCCCCAACAGTTCAGGTTCAAACAACTCATGCATTAAGAGCAGGGATCTCAATTCAACATTCAACAGTGCACCAATTCAACATAAACATATCAAGTGAAGGCAATTCTCGACCACAACTGGCCTTGCAAAAGGATGTCATTAGTGATTAAAATGATCACTTTTGTATGGAGCGAATTTAGTGGCAATATTGTCTACATGTGTTTCCCAACACGTGTTTTGTGTACAGCAAATCAGAATTTACACGTGTTTTACGCATTGCAAAACTGCAAATCCTGTTTTACAGTTCGCACACTACAAATTGAAAACTACAAATCTCAAGCTGTGGACACAAAATGGGTTTTGTGCATCACAAAACTACAAATCCTGTTTTACAGATCACAAACTACAAATTTCAAGCTGTGGACACACAAAATGGGTTTTGCGCATCACAAAACTACACATCCTGTTTTACAGATCACATACTACTCCCTCCCAGGGGTATACTGTAAAGGGTATTGTGACAAATATTTTGTGAAATGTGCTACACAAGAAAACTTTTGATTTGATTTTAATTGAATTGCGGCGCACAAAACACGTGAGTTTTGAAACACGTCCTTCTTTGTTTTTCAAAATAAAAACAAGAGAATGGATTTTCATTGAGCGCACAAACCTGGTAGTGGGTTGTCATGGTTTCCTGTTTCTTCTGCTCCAGCTGGCAGATCTGCGCCGCCCGCCGCTCCGCCCTTTTTTGAGCGCGGGCCACATAGATCCGCCTCCCATTGATCTCTGTCCCGTTCATGCTGTCCACCGCCTGAGCCAGTCAAATGGAGTTTCTAATGATACACAGCACTGTGCACAAAAGCATCATTGAACACTTGTCTCGGTTAAACAGGTGATGCTTTCATCTGAAGTCCGCTCACCCTCTCTGCATCCTCATGCCTCTGATAGCTGACGAACCCAAAGCCCTTGGATTTTCCCCAATTATCAGTCATGACTCGGACACTCACTGTTGGGCCTGGACAAAGGGTGCCATAGCGTCTCATCTCATAGAAGGCAATGACTCACATTTAACTAGGAGCCACACTTGACTTGAAAACAATTTCCCTACGCTCACCATATTTTCCAAATGTTTCCTTCAGTCTTTTGTCATTCATGTCCTTTCCAAAGTTCTTGATGTAGATGTTAGTGAAGTCCTTTTCTTTGTCTCCCGTCTTGGTTTCTCGCTCCTGGCGTGATCTGAAGTGCCCAACAAACCTGGAGAACAGCAGAGTAGCTCTCCCTCAAATACTGCTGAAGTCAAACATCCGAAGCGCACAAGGTGTGTCAGGCTCATTTGTCAATGTTTTCTTTGGGCTTCCATTTTGTTGCACATGAATTTGGATTAGCATGTGCACAGCCCATGTACACAGATCAACACACTCACACTTTTCTGTCGTTGAACAGAGCGCCGTTCATTTTGATAATAGCATTTTCGGCAGCCTCCTTGGTCTCAAAGTGCACAAAGCCATGTCCCTTTGAGCCTCTACCATTGCAAGCCACCTTCATGGAAAGGACATTCATGAGACATGCACTTCAAAATGCACACTTTTGTCGCATGCATACTGAAAGATGGCACATTTCTTAAAATGCACATGCACTCCTTGCTCTTGAAATCGATATACCTTGCAGGACAAGATGTTGCCAAAGCGGGAGAACATGTTTTTGAGGGCCAGGCTGTCAATGGACTTCTCCAGGTTCTTGACGAAGATGTTGCCGATGCCACTCTTCCTGAGAGAGGGATCACGTTGGGACCACATGATGCGGATGGGCCTGCCCATGATGAGTTCAAAGTTCATGGTCTTCAGAGCGTGCTCAGCTGGGGGGGAGGGGGGGCATTGTTGGATCTCAAGTTGAAACGCTCAGGGCCAATGCAGATGTATGAAGCGAAGTGAAAGCAAGGCTATAAGAAACCTCTTATGGGTATAGCTACCTGTCAACGCCATCAATCATTTGCATTTATTAAAGGAAATCATTACATCATAGCTGCACCCATTTGGGGGTTTATGCAGACTTATCTTAACATGCAATTCTCACAAGGAATTCTGTATGTCTACTGTCTTAAATGTCAGATGCTGTCACGCCAAATTTCACCACCCCTCCAAATTTCATCCTCCCTATTCCCTTCTGGGGTTACGTTGTGCCGTTACATTACGCCGATTGGTCAGATCTCCCTGTTAGAAGATTCAAATTCAAGTAAGCTTTATTGGTATGCCGTACATATAAACATATTGCTAAAACATGAGTACAACAAACAATAAACATATGAACAGAATACAACTTTGTGTGTGTGTGTGTGAGGTAGCCTATTTGTGTAGCCTGTTAGCTTGTGTAATGTCATGTGTAAATTAGGTGAAACAGTGAATACAATAATTAATTTAAAAAAATGTCTCTCTCTAGCAAGATTCATAGATCGCCAACTAGCTAGCAAGAGAAATAAATAGATAGCCAGCGAGACAGATCACTAGCAAGCTAGCGGGAAGAGTTTCTCTTATATTACAGCTTCACTTCCTAGCTAGCCGGCAACTAGCTAGGGATCTCTCCCTGTCGTTAGCAACCAGTAGAGAACACTTGGCAACCACGCAGGCAAGGTGGTGAAGCTGACGCTAACTTACGCATCAAGGAACGTAACCCCGGAAGGGAATAGGGGGGATGAAATTTGGCGTGAGGCCAGATGTGAAAACATCCTTATTGTGTAATACATAAGTAATTTCTACTGGGAAATGTAGTTTTGAAGCACTTAACACATTTACTGTATTATAGATTACATGTTTGGCATCATATTTTCAGCAATGTTGTATTTTTGATATCAAACTTTTAATTTGATATCAAATGAATTGATAGTGCAGCTGGATGATTAATGATCTTTTAACTAATTTCCATTTCCTGTTTCAAATTCAAAATCCAGCCGCCATTTTCATTTCAAATAAAATAAATTAATTTGAATGTATCTGTTCAGTGGACCCCAACCTAGCATTGCAAACTTGCTTGCGTATCTTAACTACAGATAACTTACTAATTAGCAACGACAAAATAACTAAACACAAAACCGACGGCTTCTTTGCTATCAGTGACATTGCATGTGGAAAGAATAGCTAAGAAGAAATGTGAACAATCAACCTATTTTGAATGTAGCAATATGATAGGCTACCATATAGCCTGTCATATGGTTATGAGTGATAATAGATAACTTGCTGATACAGTTAGCTCGTTAGCTGGCGAACAGACAGAAACTGACACTAATCGGTAGGTGTTGTGCGATACATTAGCGACTGGGGTGATGTAGGTGGCTGACAAAATCTGTAGTGACGGTAGTGACGGGTCAATCTATTATGTCATTATGACAGTCATTATGGGACTCACCACCAGCTGGATCCCGGAAGTTGACATAAGCGTATCCAAGGGAACGCCGAGTAATCACGTGCCTACACACGCGTATGGACACCACAGGTGCAACACTGCTGAATTTGTCAAACAGCATGGCTTCAGTCACGGCATGGTGCAGGTCACCCACGTACAACGTGGTGTTCAGGTAATTGGGAGCGCTCGCGCTCATCGTTATTTGCGCGTCCCGTTACAAAAGTTATGAAAACTGGGCAAAACTATTTAAGAAATTAATAAATGCAAGCTATAGCACTGGTTACACAAGAGTACATACAGTTATGTTCTTTCGGATTTATAAAATGAGATAATGTTTGTTTGTTAGCTAGCCCACTTATTATAAGACTTGGCTTCATTTTATGACGCGTTGTTCTATGCCTACTATTACACGTTAGTATTCTTCTAGCATGTCACAGTATGCGTAGAATATGTCCATAGTAATGCGCAGTAAACAACTGGCTTAGGTAGGCGGCTAAATTTGTACCTCATAGCCACAACGGGAATCCTGCATAGACTTAGATCACGTTTCAAACCAAACGTTGACATTAAAGATCATTCCTGAGAACCTGAGTATAATCAAGTGGTCCATCTATTTCTGTCCTTGAAACGTCCTATCAGGTTAAAATAACCACAAATACGGCGTTATTAATGGTGTGGAGATCGTTATTTCCTAAGTACAAACAGGTGAAATATCATTTTAATATATATAAGCACTCATTAATACCCTACGTGAAAATAGAGAACCTTTTTTTATTTACGCACCTGTTTTTACAACAGATGTATATGGATGTGTAGGCTATTCATTTATTAAACCAGTTTTTTTTCCTTTGACGTAAACATTTTCCCGAGTTTTGATGGTGTTTTGTTTTTGTTTGTTTTTTTTGTTCACTTGGTTCTTAAATTGGTCAAACTTTGTAATTTGCTCATCAATGCTTTTCCTTCATTTGACAGATTTAGCCTATCCCATGTCTGCTATTCTGCTAAACTACCTTTCTCAGGCATTGCCCTATCAGAGGTTCAAGCTGGAGGCATTATGCTTGCATGCCCAGCACCCAACCTATACCAAAAACTGCTCATATTACAGCATGAAAAGAAGACATTAGAGGCCTCACATTAAACTCTGAAAAAGATTCTGGTTAGATATAGAATCAGTCACCTTTGTAACTCATCCGTTTGGTGCATGTTTCATACAGTACCTACATATATGCCAAACAACATGCTTTATAGTGAGGGAGAGATACTTTCAAATATTTCCCAGCTAATTTAATTCTCCAGCAAATTAAAAAATGTAATCTCAAACTGAAATTAGTTATTCGGTTGTCTTGCCAACGTGCTGTTTTAATGAATATAATTTATGAAATATGTACATTTTTTTTAACCAGCTGCTGTTTTCCGCATTGAGTATCATCAGTTGTTGATGTACTTTTAAATGGTCCATAACTGCTTACCAATATTTCCGAGGTGGTTGTACGTCCATCTCCTGTCCAGTGTCTGTTCCTTGTATGTAGGCTTACTATGTGATGGTAAATGGACTGCATTTATATAGCACTTTTATCCAAAGCGCTTTACAATTGATGCCTCTCATTCGCCAGAGCAGTTAGGGGTTAGGTGTCTTTCTCAAGGACGGGGTTTGAACCGGCAACCCTTCGACTGCCAGACAATCGGTCTTACCTCCTGAGCTATGTCGCCCCTGATGTGATGCTTGGAAGCAGACTGCTGTTGGATTATGGAGGATTGATCCACAGGGCTTTGTGAAATGTGTTTAGTTCCACGTTTGTTATTTAGCACAACACAATCAACTTTATGATGCACACTGGGTCTTCTGAACAAATTTCATCTTGCTGTACCCGTATAAAGGGACTACAATTAACGTTTTGATATAAGGCAGGTAAACGTATAAAAAGGTTCTTATTGTAACCCTGACTATTGGCTGTTTTTGGATTACCTTTTGTTGTAATTGGTTCTATGTTTACCTGCTTGGGCTGTTTACAGGAAAACTATACTTTCATGGGATAAGGACATGACAGGGCAGCGCTGGAAGTAACAGTGCTATTGCATAGTGGTTTGAGCCAGTCCAGGTCTTGCCAAAAGCTGATAAGTACGCCATCCACAGGCGGTTTCCACGCATTGCATTAAACCTGCGTCTAGTAAAACCTGGACTCAGGTGCTGTGTATTTCCATCCTTTCTCTGTGAGTCTGTGTCATTGGCAGGCTAATCCATGTTTGATACAACAGGACAGCTCAAATAGTGTAAATTCGTGGCTGTCATCTGCTGTTAGCCTATATTATCTAGCATTGCTAACAACTTAAGACTAACTGATACCTAAAAAGAGACTACGCTGACAGTGTAAGCATTGTTGTTGACTTGTCTGTATGGTTCCATACTTCTTCATAATTGTGTTGTCCTTCTTTTGTATTTCTTCAGCATGGATAATTAATTTATGGCCTGTGTATTTTATAGGAATTTAGGTTTGTTTCTCAAAGATGAGTCCCCTCTGGCACCCTTTTGCCCATGGACTCTAGGCCCTTAGCCAGAGGTGAATTTGTGTCTCTGTATGTTAAAACATGAGTGTGAGATTAAAGTATGTGTACTGGAATGTACTGATCATTCAGAATGAGAGGATGGTCCATTGATGTATTTGCGAGCAGACTAGACGGAAGTACGATAGTTAATTTTTTTTCTCCATTCCCAGACAATGAGAATTTTTTGATCTTGAAAATGAGGAATTGAATGCTGAAAAACCAAAGGTGTCTGGGGGTTTATTTTTAATTTTCTTAAAAGGGACGCCTGTAAATTCAATAAACCTTTTTTTTTTTTGTGAACTTTTGAAGCTTTGGAAGTATGCAAAAACGCCTCTGCCTTGGAGCTTTGTAGTTTCATTTTTATTTATCTATTTTAATTTTTTACTATTTCTCCTTTGGAAACCAGCAGGGCCCCAGGGGGGGGGGGTTTGTAAAAATGAAAGCTTTTTCCAAAAATGACTCATTTAGATGCACCTCATTTAGAACTCCCATTGGCTTTTGTGCGATTAACAGACAGCTGATTGCAGTTTGTGTGCTTCTGGAGGGATTTTCGTGGCCCCCGAGACGGAGATGCCTTGAGCGAGGTGCAGCGTCAGATGACTCCTTTCAGCAGCCAGTTTTAAGGCCTTTTTTTCGAAAAGGGCAGTTACAGGGCAGCCATGTAGTGGTTTTTACTGGCTGCTTTTGAAATGTATTATAGAAGGAAGTAGGCTAGGGCTGTTTGATTAAGCCCCAATGGAGCAAAACATTGTGATGACCCCTTAAAAAAATGAATTCCTTTAAAAAAAAAACCTTCTTAGTCTTTATTCTGTTAATTACAGTGGATAATGAAAAGTTATTTAAAGAGGAATGTGCTATTACCTAGACCTATTCATTATTGGAAAAACAATATGAATAGGGAGATCTGCTATGTGTGCATGTACATATACCCAACTTTCAAATACACTATATGACCAAAAGTATCTGGACACCCCTTGATGTCGGGCTGCTTTTCATGATTTGGACTATGCCCCTTAGTTTCAGTGAACGAAAATCTTAATTCTACAGCACACAATCACATTCTAGAGGATTCTGTGCTTACCCAACAGTTCGGTGAAAGCCCTTTCCTGTTTCAGCATGACAACTCCCCTGGTTGGCAGTGAGATCCATATAGAAGTGGCTTTGTCGAGAATGGTGTGGATGAACTTGACTGCCCTGTACAGAGCCCTGACCTCAACCCCATCCAAAAACTTTGGGATCAACTGGAAAGCCAACGGCGGGTCAGACCTAATCGCCCTATCAGTGCCAGACCTCACTAATGGTCTTCTGGCTGAATGGAAGCAAATCCCTGCAGCAATGCTCCAACATTTGGTATACAGCCTTCCCAGAAGAGGGGAGGTTTCTATAGCAGCAAAGGGTGGACCAACCACGTATTAATGTCCATCATTTTGGATGAGATTTTGGATCTCTGGTGTCCACACAGTTTTTGCCATGTAGGGTATATTCATCATACTGTAGCCCCTACATAAGCCTGAGCCTAGTCAGTACCTAAATTGGGAAAATTTACGGAGTATCTGGTTGCTTCTTTAGGTATCGCTGGGCCTCTAGGGGCAGTCTTTCACCTGGTCCAGTTATAATCCAGTGTCCCAGGGCAGAAATGAAGACACTGTAGTGTAGGAGATGCTCCCAACTTAACAAGTTAGGAGATGGTCACTGTGGTCCGAGGTTCTTTGGTGCTTGTTGCTAAGCGCAAATAGCTGGCCAAGTTCCAGCTCTGGAAATCAATTGCATGATCAAATGTAAAGAACTAGCTTTATTGGCTGAATAAATCCTGTCTTCTCCAACTCTGCTTATGTGTGTTGAACTGAATTTTGGTCCAAACTGGCTGATGCGCATCTTCCAGGATGGCACTGCACATTGGTGGCTGAGGTGAACTTCTCTAATTTATTCATATATAATTAAAATCTGTTTAGGTATGGTTAACCTTGTTCTGTGAGAAATTAGTAAACAGTGATCCTGTTGGCCAAGCTGCAAAAAAATAAGGAAAAAAAAAACACCCAGAGGAGACCTATGAAATATTAAGCCATGTCACCTTACATAAATAGATGCATCTGGCTGAGTTTTAAATACCTGCTGGCAAAGATATTGCAGTGTCCTTTTTGATTTATTTTCAGGAATGCAGCTCTCTGTAGTTGTGATGTAAGCTTGTGAGCCGTAACAGTAAGTTAGTGTTTCTGGGTTCCTGACCCGTTCTGCCCCTAGACTCTCATTGGCTGGCAATGCATTAACCCCGCCCTACTGTGCCATACTTGATACGTTAATAACGGTTAGACTCGGCGGTGCTATTGTGATGTTCACACCCCCACTCCTGACTCGCAGCGGAGTCATTTGACAAAATGTAGTCAGCAATTGGAGAGGGGGGGGGGGGTGAAGGCAGAAGAGGGGGTTTGGGGGTACGGTTGTAAATGAGTGTGTGTGCTGGTGGAACCTCATAACGGGCTTGTTGCCGGGGAGCGCAGCTGATGCCTGGGTGGCTGTAATGATGGTGTTGCGCTGCTTTGGGTAAACAGTCTGTGCTGAGAATGTGTCAGACCAGCAGGGAGCCGGGAGAGAGGGGGAAACGGTTTGCACACATACTGCAAATGTGTGTCTGTATATAGCCTATGCTGTGCACATCTCTGCAGGGCTACTAGCCACTGTTGGCATTGGCCGCAGTCTGGATCATCGCACAAGAAAAGTGCTTTAACTAGACAAGCCCCCCCAGCTGCCCCATCTGTATTCACCCTTTACTATGACTTGAAACTGTGACCTGCTAGTGCTCTTTACAGATATCTTTTTTTTGCCAAGTCATCACACAGTCACTTGCGGTATTAGGCAGCCCTGTGGTGTTAGTCAGTCAAGGAGAGTATAATATTGTTTTGTTCTGCTGGTCCTAACTTGTCTTAACTTAACTTGTCTTTACTAACTGTAGGTCTCCTGCAAAAGCAGATTTAAATCCCAATTGGACTTAAAAAAAAGATAATTATCATATTTTACTGCAAATGTCCAAGAAAAGGAGAATAATTGAGTATTGGGTAGCAGCCAGATTAACCTCTTAAAAGGATAGTCAGAGTGGCCATCCCGTGCTTAATTGCCTGCAAAAAAATACCTCAAATGATGCCGGAAGGCAAGAAGCAGAACATTGTCAACATTGCAGACCTTTTATTTGTTGCTCAGATGTCATTGTTGAGAAGGCAGCGTTTAATTATGCCTCCCATTTAGTTAAATAGCCTGGTTTTCACAATACAGTTCAGCACAATTCATGCAATTTAAAAATCGTTATAAATGGTCTTCCAGTCAGTGCCCTTATCTTCTTCAGTTGCAGGCTTTTAAAATACGCGGAGATCGTTAATTGGACAGCGCAGCAAATCTTCCAAATCCTGCCGGGCAATCTGTATTTTTGATTGCCTCACAGTTGGTCTCCAAGCTTGCTTTCTCCTATTGAGTCCAAGATAGACCTTTTCTTTTTAGGTAAGGTTTTGAATAGTATTTCTATGAAACATAAATTACCTGGAAATACAGAATGAAGGAGCTCTTTAACTGGTGCATGAATGAACCATGACTTCAGACATCAATCGTATTTATTTTGACATTCTAGACATAAAGTATGTTTTATTAAAATATGCCAAAGAGTGTCCATTCATTTTCACTTAAGAGAACAATGGAAAACATTGTGTGTGTTTTCCTGTTGTGTATCTGTAAGTCACTTTAGGCAACACACCTGAAACAACAACAGTGAAAGGACACCTCCGTGTCATTAAACTCAGGCATTTATATATGGCTAAATGTGTCTGAGCTTAATGACATGTGCAGTGTATGGTTTGCATACAAAAAATACATTAATATAGTATGTTCTTACTACTACCATGCTTTACCATTTTTACAAATTCTGGATCAAGTGTTATTGTTTACTTAAATGTAAATATGTTGGATATTTGTCCCTGGTTCTCAGATAAGGTTGTGCTGAGAAATTATCTGTCTTTTATGCTAAATGCAACACAAAAAAAGCACCAGATTGATTCCCTAGCCTTTTTGAATAATGTTCTATAGATAGATGAGTGAAAAGTGGACCTTTTTGGATGGCACAGGTCCCATTATGTCTGGTGTAAAGCAAATACCATTAAAAAAAAATTATACCAACGCTCAAATGTGGTAGTGGTGTGATGGTGTGGGGATGCTTTGCTGCCTCGGGACCTGGACGACTTGTCATTATTGAAAAAAACCATGAATTCTGCTCTGTACTAGAAAATTCTTAAGGAGAATGTCCGGTCATCCGTCTGTGAGCTGAAGTGTAATGAGGTTATGCAGCAAGACAATTATCCAAAACACAAAAGCAAGCCCACATCTGAATGGATGAAGCAAAATTAAAGTTTTGGAGTGGCCTAGTCAAATTCCAGACTTGAACCCAATAGAGATGCTGTGGCAGGACCTGAACCGAGCAGTTCATGCTTCAAAACCTTCCAATTAGTCTGAATTCAAGAAGTTCTGAAAAGAAGAGCGTGCTAAAATTCCTCTACAGCGATATGAAAGACTGATATCAGAGAACAGGAAGTGTGTGGTTACAGTGTGACATGCAGTAATAGAGGAAATAAGGAAGGGGGAAAATACTTTTTCATGGCACTGTAGATGAAACGAGCGCTGCTTGGAGCTGTGACTGCCAGGTGCTCATGGGTAAGGCAGGTAGGCAAACACAAAATTCTGGGGGGAATAAAACACCTCTAATGGGTGGACAAACATGAAAAAATCCAGCCCGAAGGAAAAAAAAAAAAACTAAGGCACCCTGTCTCACAGTGAAAATATTGCAGTTATTGGGGGGTTTGCAGACTGTTGGCCATTCAAAATTCACATTTATAAATTTAGACAAATGTATATTTTAAAAAAAGGATTAAGAAATAATAATAATAATTATATATATATATATATATATATATATATATATATATATATGATTGGTGACTGGTGACTGGTGATGCATAGTCATTTTGACTCGTAGAAGCCCTGCATGGTCTCATTCATCAGCGGTGAGCAGGGGATACAGCCAGTGGGGTTATTGGTCCTGGACAAATGCCAATCACTGTGGAAAATCAAGGAAGAAAAATCAAAAGAAATGGAAAACTAGAAGTACAAAGACGCTCTGGATGGCGGGAAACCGTAGACCCCTTTATTTTCCCAGTAGATCTTTTCTCCATCTTCTCTAATTTTCATAGCTCCTGTTCCCTTTATATTATTTTTTCAGACGCTCATTTGTACTTTGCCCACCAGCTACATTAAATCTAATTTTATATCCCGCTCGTTAGAACACATTCCCCTCATTAAGGCAACCTGGGATTCCCCCGAGCAGAGATCAGACGAGTTGAATGGCCCAGCCGAATGGGATATTGCACACCATTAGGGCGCGTCGCACTGTGCTTACACTACGCATTAAGCGAGCGTGTTTATCCACCAGCGTTGGCAGCAGCCGTGCCGTCTCCTGTTGCACGGTTACAGCTGGGCAGCTCTAGGCTCCGCTCGCGCAGTGCACAGTTCGGAGAGCTCTTGGGAAAATCACGTTACTGCTGGAAGTGGTGTCGGTGGGCCAGTAGGGGGCAGTGTTCCCTCTGGCCTAAGCAGGGCAGCCGGTGCTCCTGTTGTTATAGTATTTCCCAAACAGGCCCCTTAAAAGGACCTCCCTGCAGCTGAGGATCTCCAGCTCCGTAAAAAGCTATAGCTTTATTGCAGTGCCCAATACAGGCTGCAGTGCAGTGGCTATTTAACACGCCAGTACATGGGAGCATCACTGAATCACAAGGCCATGTCATGAATCTGTATTTGACATGTCGCTGTTTACTGCAATATCCATATATAAGGCAATTTCAGAGATCACACACTATGAAGGACGTGCTAACAAGATGGTTTACTTTACAAATATGCACAGCTTAATTTCTGAAATATGAAAATATAAACAGAATCATTTTTATTAAATGAGAACTTTTTTTTTCTTCTTTTTTTTCTGAGGAAACCCATGGGTGGGAGATGGCATCTTTAAGGTGGGGTTGTTTGAACCGAAGGTCCCGGCTCACCACGGTCATTAAAGATCCCATTAAAGTTATGAGAAGAGTAGGTGTGTTAACCCCTGGCAACCCTGGTTGAATTCCCAAACCGTCTCACTCAATCTGGCCCTTTAATCTTCCTCCATCACAGTCGATTGGCCCCGCAGTCCCTCGCGATCCTTCCCCGCTCTTCTCTCCAATTCCCTGGATCGTCGCCGCAAATGAGAAATGAGCTCACGCTTGACCTTGCTGGTTAAATGAAGGTTAATGATAGTCATTTCCATGAATATACATGTATCATTAATTGAATACATCTACTAGAGGGCACACCGGTAGCTTGCGAAAGCGGTTGTTGTAGAGGGGGCGGGGGGCATCCTGTAATCCAGTCCAGTGCTCTGTGAAAGCTCTTCCTGTTTGTTTGACGGCTCATTTTTGGAGAGGGTGACTGGTGTTGCACAGGACCAGCTCCACAGCTTTTAACAGCTGGCTGGATGCTGGGCACTTTGTCATGTCCTCCTCCTCAATGTCTACCCTTATGAAAATGAAATATATTTCAGCATTGTGTTAGTGTGTGTGTGTTCATGCATTCTATATACATTCTAAGGCAGATTAGTGGTAATTGCGTTTTTTGTCCTGTCTTAGTTTTATGTAGTGTCCCCCCCCCGTCCCCACCAATCCTGGATGGGTCTGAAAATTCATTCTGTGATACTGAGGGAGTAGCCTATAACTCAGGGGAAGGGTGTGATTGGACCTTCAAGGGATTATGAACCACCCTCATCATAGCCGCTGAGGTCTTTGAGTGTATTTGCAATGCATCCCCCTGTGCCCATTTTCATGGAGAGTTAACA
The DNA here is from genome assembly GCF_018555375.3 of Anguilla rostrata. NCBI lineage: Eukaryota > Metazoa > Chordata > Actinopteri > Anguilliformes > Anguillidae > Anguilla > Anguilla rostrata. The sequence goes on from NC_057949.1 coordinate 9,012,500, forward strand.
TTTCCGACTCCAGTGAGAAATTGGCTACAAGGTAAATGATAATTGTAGGAGAAACTACTCTTATCCGTTTCCCAGAATGGCCCCTTAGGGTTCTTTAAACTGGCAAACTTTGCATGTGACTATCAACTGTGTATATAATCTTTATTGCTCTATTAATTCAAGTAATGCTATGGCCTGGTGTTTTCCTGGTAGAAATGTGAGAGATTGTGCTACTTTTCTTTATGTGTGGTGTGTAAATTATGCCGACGATGTTTTGGCGACATTGATGATCGTGTATTCAGTAATGTGCCATGGAAAATGTTTAAACTTACAGTCCAGTTCCCCAAAAGACCCCAGATTGACCTGTAAATATGCTAACATACTTTTCTGAATTCACTCTTCCTTTTTTTAGTTCAGCCCAGGGCTAATTTTTGTTTACTGTGCCGTAATAAAAAAATCATAATTTGAAAGCACAGTGGGCCTGTTTAGGAGGAGAAATACAATTGAGATGCAGGACAATATTTCCTTGTGTTTTGTTTAAAGACATCTGCTAAATATGCATGTTGTAAATTGTGAGTGTTTACTGTAAAATGGCCTATTAGCTGCTGGTGCAACTCTTATAAAAGTACAAAATGGACAACTTAGTCCAGAGCCTTTACCACCCACTGTAAAGGGAACTAATGTTCTGAAATCCAGTCCGAGGAAATTCATGAGACTGTATTGCCATTGTGCGCCTCATAGCATGTTTGTGTGTCTGTCTTTGTGGGAACACTAGTAGTGTGTGTGTGTGTGTGTGTGTGTGTGAGGTCATGAGTTGGGAATGTGTGCATGTTAGTGTGTGTGTTTGTTTGTGTGTGTGTGCGTTCATATTCGTACATGTGTGTGCATATGTATGTGAGTGCGTTAGCGTGTGTATTTTGTGTGCATGTCAGCCGTGACCTTAGTCTAATGCTCTTTGATATACGAGCTGGCACAGCTCAGATTGCACTGAGAATTGATTGCTGGATTTATGTAGAATTTCTGATGTGACATTGAAGAAGTTTCCTGTCCCAACTTTTCCTTGTTCTCAGAGTATTTCCATTGTCTGTAAAATAGCTGCCATCAGCAAACCTGTTCTTATTGAAGACAGGAGGTTGGATCCTGTCAAGCAATCTGTTAAAATGACCGGCATATTAATGCGTCTGAAATCGTCTCTAATGGAATACTGGTGACACTATCTCTTGTGAGATAGGCACATACATTTTAAAGTGACTGTAATACCTGACAAATCCCAAAATCAGGATTTGCCTTTGTCACAATGATGCTTTCCCAATGCGGTTTATCAGAATGGTACTGTTCCATGTTTGCCTTTGTTCTCATCTGGGACGTGTTCACCGTTCAGCTGATTGGTGTTACCGGTTGTTGAGGATTTTAACAGTTATACAAAAGAAGCAGCCTTTTAATATCTTGCTAAGTTTTATTCATTACTCTTCACTCAAACTGATCTGCCTTAAATATATTCTCAGCGGCTTTTGGCATCTCATACATCTTTAAATTGGGGCGCTTATGTATGAATCATGCTGTATATAGACCTGGCACACTTTGTCCTATTTGAAAATGTGTTTTACAAGGAATCTCTTTCTTCATTAACTGGAATTACTGTAAGTGTGAGTTATTACATAGCAACTAGTATGCAAAGCACTCTGATTGCTCAAGGTCCTACAGTCTCAGTGTGTTGCTCTAGACTTTCTCTATTGGCTTCTGACAAACACAATCAGACTGTTTCAGAGCCCCCTAGGGCTAATAATCTTCACCTCTGCTTTTATTGGGAAGTAAATAAAAGTTCTTTTTTTAAGTGTTTATTGACAATTGGAGGCGAATGCAGCACCAGTGTGTTGTGATATTTAATTGGCTCTTAAGAGCTTCTTGTATAGTTTAAAAAATTTCCCTGTTTTGTACTTTGTCCAAGGATTATTGGTCGTCTCTCTTATAAATCTGATTCAGTGGTTTAATTTTTCTCTTTGTTACGATTATCAAGGCAGATGCGATGTCATGAATAAATTTGCTTTGCCAAGTATCCGGGGTTTAAAACCAGATATCCCCAACTCAAGTCCCAGGAGAACTGCAGGGCTCTAATGGTGTTTATTTTCACCTTCAGGTAAAGCACCAATTCAGTCCCGAGAACAACAGGCGAGTCTTAATCAGCAGCTTTAATTGCTGGGATACGTGTGGAGTAACGGTGAAGACCAGTTGACCCTGCGGCTCTCTGGGACCAGGGGTGCAGACCCCTGATTCAGACGCAGTGCGATACCGGGCTGCCTAGCCGTTACTTTAAAGATGTTTGGGGCGCTGTAATTTCTCGCTGTTCCTCAAAAGGTATTTTGAGTACATCCTCCATTTTGTTCTAGTCATAGCCTGGCTAGCAGCATGATCTCCCAGTATGTGCCAAAGACCAATTAGCAAATTTATTTAACCCCCCTGGAAGCCTGGGCCTGGGAGTCTGCTGCTTGTTTGTATGTCGATATATTTCCTTCTCTGAAGGGACCGTTTTTTCTGTTGAGCGTGTTTGCAGATGTCGAACACTTAGGTACCCTTTCTGAAATGGTGAGTCCTCATACTTCCACTGAGAATCATAGTTTTATGGCTTAGTATTTTGTCTTAGTATTTTTTACTTTTTTCCTATGCTGACATTATCTAATATGCTGTGATTTTCAATGTAGTAGCTACATTTAGGCCTAATAAAAAAAAAAAAATCTTGTTGTGCATTGTATGGCATGGCGATTTAAATTAATTAATAACAGCCAGATGTAGGCCTGGATTCAGTAAAAAATCTTTCAAACAAGATTCATTTCCTTTTTTAGTCTTAAGGAGCACAATCGCTAAATTATATTTGGGGGGGGAGGGGGTGATGTATTGCAGAGGTTCATGAACATTTTAAGGTCCGTACCTTCCTGCTACTTCAGCATTGACCACAGCTGATGAATCTGCCCCCATCCATCCGTCAGCTACCCCAAACCACCATGTTAATTCTCACAATGATTTAGTGGAAGGAGCTGGTGGTAATTGGAGGTTTTGACATTTGGAAATATATTACCACCCTCTGAACCTTGTTTTTTTTTGCTCCTGCTCTGACCTTTAGACTACAACCCTCAGGAACTGCTGTTGTCACTTCATGATCCTCGAGTGTTTTCATAGTACCTTGCTGTCAGTTTTTTTTGCCTCTCTTTCAGAATTTGGAACAAGTTATTTTTAAAACATGGTTTAACTTATCGAAACTGCAGGCAAATGGGATTTATTTCTTTATTTTTATTTTTTTTTGAATGTCATTTCCGTGGGCCGACATAACACAGAGACACTTGAAGCCTCACACAGATCGAACACCGTTGGATGACTCTAGCATGTTGTTGCCATGGAAACAGAGTTTAGATTATCGTGGGCCTGTGTTCAAACTTTATCACTTAGGCGCATAGATGGGCGCTCTGTGGCTTTAAAATTATTTTTTTATGGAAGTGTTTTGATTGCAAAATGGATATTGGTCTAGTAAACTGTTTTTTTTTTTTTCTTTGTCCACTGATGGATTTGCAAAGGCATTGTCCAAATTACCTAATCACTCATCAGAAGCAGCAGTAGTCACTTGATGCATCAAAAATACAGTGCGTCAGGAACTTGGTTAAAGACACAATGTCAAAATTCTAAAAAACCGCAGGGGTAGCAATTTAGCTCAAAGCCAGCTTTGATTGTGTTATTGTCTCATTTCCTCTGAAAGCGAGGCGCCACTTTGAGATGAGATACATAAAGGAGGGGCAATGCTAAGTGTATAATTATTCCCCATTCATTTTAAAAAGAGCAATTACTTGCCTGAACCGTTCGTCTGAATGATTGTCCGTTCTAAATGAAAACCGAGCCGTTAATTTGCGCTATCATTCAACACGATCTGTGCGCACAATTTCAGCAGGAAATGATGTGTGTCTGTCTGTCTCTCTGCAGGGGCTAAATTACTAAAAAAAAAAAAATTAGCTCTTGAGAAGACAAAGCTGGGATGGATCTCTGACACAATTTGAGAATCGTCATCAGTCATTTTCTCGGTATTTGAGGCTACTTCTAATTCTGACGTTTTAATCCTCACTTAATACTTCCTGTTAATATCATCATGTGTTATTGGGTTTGCAGAGTTCCATTGGCAGTGTCAGACTGAGGAAGCCCAAATAAATGTGACTGGGAAATAAATGAAATCAGGTTTCACTAAAGTTTGTTACGGTCTTAATCTGGGTGGTGCTTGCTTGTTTGGGGCAAAGCCACATATTAGTTAAGTATTAAGCATCACATACAAAAAAAATGAAGTGCGAAATGTTCAATCCCAACATATAACTCAACGTTTCAGTACTGCATATTTGTATATGAGCTTTTTCCAGTAGTAATGAAAATGACCAATTAAGCCATCCAAGGTATAGGCTTTTACTGAGGAGAATGAAGAGATTAAATAAAACACTGGAGAAAATTCCTGCTTCTCGATGGTGTCAGATTTTCAGCTTTTTAAAAGGGCAGAGTGGGAGTTTGCTGTCATCGCCATGCCGACGACAAAGGGTGAGAAATATCAGTTAAGAGGAGGAGATGTGGCAGCGCGGGGTCCTGGTGGGGGGTGGGGTTAATGCGTGTTGGTAACACGGAAGGACGGAAGGTCACCCACCCTCCCACATCCCCGGCTTTTCAAGGGCACGTGCGCTCCGGGAACGCTCGACAGAAATCTTGATGAGGTCTGACAGAGGCTTCAGCAGGAAGGCGCTCCGCTGCGGTTTAGCGGGGGGAAAGCGGGGATTTAATCTAAGATTTCCTTCCAAACGGAGATCAGGGCTGAGAGAGGCTGAGAGAATAAAATCCCTGCCCTACCGATCGGGCCCTTTTCAAAAACCGGCACCGGATAACCTGCCTCCGACCCCCCCCACCCCCCCCCTTTACCACCACACCACCTCGTTCAATGCCTCCTTCTGTGCGCATCTGTGTGTGAACGTTCTGTTGATTGTGTTGGTGTCATTTAATATGTCACATGACGAGCTGGCATTGGAGCTAGGGTTTTCCATACTCTCTCTGCTTTTGAGGACCCCATTCAGGAGACCGGCGCTGGCGAAAGTTGAGTTCGTTATTCCGAGACCTGGAGGCGGGAGAGGCCCAGTAGTCTGTGTGCTTATTATAAATATTACTGTCCCGGGTCCAGAAATAATACTATAATTTTGTCCCAAAACCGGGGAATTTCACCCAGCACCCGTGTGCGTGCGTATGAGAGATATGCTACATGCTACATCTTCGCGGTCATACTTTCAGTTTTTTTAAAAACATATCCATCTTAGAAGCACTGCATAGTATGTCTGAATGCTTCGTAGATGAGTAACGCCATGCTTACGAAGGGGTTGTATATGTAGTCTGAGGTTTTATAGTTATGCTTAATCTTAAGTAAAACATAAGTGTAACCATAACAACAGGAGGACTGGAAAGGATAATGCTATAATAGGCCTTTTTTTAACCACATAACCCACTCACTCAGAACAGAAGGGTAAAAAGCTAAGATATGCACTGTGCTCAGGAAAGATTGTAAAAATCAGTATTGATTCAGCTTGTATAACGGAAAAATTAAGGCGAGCAAAGTAGCAGGAAAACATTTCTTATAATTTTCTGTGTTTATTTCTAATACGATACAGAAATTTTTCAGCCTTACGTAGCCTAAATGCTTGCTTTGAAATTTGTAGGGACTTACAAAAATCTATTTTCACAATATGTGAGGACAAATGCACATATTTCTCACAATGATTTTTATCCTCCTGGGAGTTGGGGGCACAGTCACAATTTTAGGCCCATCCCAGCACCGCAACCTCCGGCGCATGATGTCGTCTAGACCGTGATTTTCACTCACGGAGAGCACCTGCATCCTCTATTAAAATGGAGCAGGTGCATTTAAGACTCATATCACTTATAAATCGGGACCGAAAGCTTGTCCTGGGTTGATACTTCTGTTTTTTCTCCCCCCCCCCCCATTTGGGTTTGTTTTTTTAAAAAGTTGTTTTTGTTAAAGGTTTACCTGCTGTCAGAGTGTGTATCCCGTGATCCTCTCCTCCTCTCGTTCTCTTTGACTTTGATAGAGCCCGGTCTTGTGGGAGCTGCCGGGCAGCTTGGATTGATGGACTACCTGCGGGCCTTATGGTAATTTATTCAGGCGTGGGTGGGGTTGACCCGGGCCCGGACCAGGTGGTCGCGTGGTCTCGGGCCTCTCGTTTGAGACGGAGATCTCCTCCGCCGCTGACGCCGCTGACCTCCGCCTCCTCGCACCCGACCCTGCGCAAGAGTATGCAAATGGTCTGCAGCGCTCGTACTGCGCTGAGAAACTCTGTGTTAGTGTGTGAGGGTGTGTGTGTGTGTGTGTGTGTGTGTGGGTGTGTGTGTGTGTGTGTGTGTGTGTGTGCGAGGGTGTGTGTGTGTGTGTGTGTGTGTGTGCACGCGCGGGTGTGTGGGTGTGCACGTATGAGAGAGAGAGAGTGAGAGAGAGAGAGAGAGAGATGTATTTTGTGAATAGACACATGCATTTTGCTCTACATGCTTCATTCTACAAAGCCGTGATTAAAATGTATATGTGCATACGCAAACTGTACATTTAAGATTCTTGGTTCAAAGTTTAATTATTGATATCTCTTACTCTTTTGAAACCCACACTGTCTGTATTTCTCTTTGTCACTCACTCACTCACTGACACGCACATACACACGCGCACACACACACTTGCACTCACTCTGTATTCAGCACTTAGTGAGAACCGCCATTTAAACCTGTACGCCGAGCCAAATTTAAAAACAAATAAAGGAGCGAAAAATAAGCAGGTTGGCGGTGCGATCATTATAATCAAACAGTTGGGCTCAATACCAGCAAGCGAAGGCACACTGATTGTGAAGAGAGCCAAAATTGACCCGACGCAGATCTCTGCGGCTGCTTAGTAATAATTAGCTTTCCCAATAACCAGCAACAGCTGGGTGACCCCCAAGAGGTAAAACAAACCGAGACACTGCATCCAAAATGAGAAAACACTGACAAAATATAAATGGAAATCCCTTCTGGAGAAAAAAAAAACTGCCAATGCCCCCAACCCATACACCCCCCTTCTGTCCCCCCCCCGCCCCCCCCCACAATTTTTTTGTAAATACTTTTTATTGAAAACAAGTAATTGAAATGAAAGTATTCAAAATATATATTAAGTGTTTCATAAAGTGTGTAATTTACCATCTCAAATTGAGGGCCAGGTTTTTTTTTTGCTGTGGTTTTTTTAAAAAAAACTCGCCCGTCTCGTAAAGTCTTGGGAATTGCTTTCCTGAACCCTCTCTAGGGCTGATGGTGGCTCGCTGATTAAAATTCATAGTACATCTCTGCGTCTCTATGCTTTTTTTTTTTTTTAAATCCAGACCTTATTTACAGCAGACAAGGATGACTAATTGCCTGTAAGCCAGCTTTGGCTATGTGGTTGACTACCCTTCAGAATACAGCATTGACTTGCGAAGCGTTAACCATTAACTTTGTCACCGGTTTTATTCTTTCAGACAGCCAATTCATAGTGCTTTCCGGAATCCTAATGCGTGTGCACTCGCATGAACACGTGCATGTACGTACGTGCACATGCACACGCACATGCACACATGTACGGCCATGTGAACATGTGGTGCCTATGAAAACCTCATCACTTTGCTAAACAAGCTCCCCAACAATGGTGCGAAGGTACCATGAGCTGTCAATCACTGAGCTGTATGAGATGATCTAGAGGCTTTCTGGGCCAAATCTCTATGATTAGTTCAGAGCTCTGTGCCTTTGGCAGTAAATGAGGGCTCTACCCGTTCTATGGTTGATGAAACCTCAGTCCCCCATCACTTCAGTGTTTGTAACCGGTGGCATTGGAAGAAGGGTCAGAGATCTCCGCCTCCTCTAGGATTGACCTGTAGGTGGCAGTGTGGCGCATAGCAGTGGTCTCTGATTTAGTATTGGAAGTAATGGGATGAAATGTATGCTGCTGCAGTTAGGTAAGAAAGTTTAATGAGGAGAGCCTCATTAGTAGAAGGCCATTCTACTCAGCTCAGATCTTAATTTTGCCTCCTGTCTACTGTCTGAATCCGGCACTGTGTCGATCCTCGATTGAACTCATTTTCTCCTTTGCCATCAAGTTCTGCAAACCAAAATATTGGAAATGGCTTGCTTTTTCCCCCTTTATTCATCTTTCTAAAAATGTAAAAAAACCGTAAGATCAGTTTTGCTTTAAGTCTCCTTACATTGAGATTGAAGTGTAGATCCACAAAGAAAGGAGGTGCATTTTGTGCCACGTGTTGAGCAGCGGCTGTGAATTTTATCCATACCTTATTAATGACTGATTCTCTGTATTCATGCAAATGTGGCTCGTCCCAGGTGCACAGATGCACAAAAGAAGTACAAGGCTGCTTTCGCTCACTCCTGTTTTTGAAGTTGAGCGATTGCTGCTTCAGTGACCTTCATTGGAAACTCGCCTGTCATTTTACAAGAGATTTTAATTTTGTGCACAAGTACTGCGGCAGGAATGGTGAAATATGGAAAAAAAAATGGGAACATTGAGCCACAGACAGTTGGTTGAGTGGCCAACCAATTGACATCTTGCCACTTGCAATCAATTCTTTGAATAGGACCATTTAAAATGAATGCTTTTTGCTAAAATATAGAGTATTGAAGTATCATAAGATAAATATTTGTCTTCAAACATTGCAGTAGCCAACTTGCATTACAGCACGAAACAATTGCAGCTGGTCAGCTTCATGTTGTCTTTGTCGTCAAGAAAATCTAGTACTGAATGCTTCAGCCTGTAATGAATCATTTCTGCTTGTGTACTTTTGTACAGGTGTGCTTTCTTGTTGCTCTTCTCTGTACTTTTGTACATTTAAAAAGAAGCCGGTTAGAATTACTTCTGTCAGATATTCCAATGGACTTTATAAGCATGATAAATTGTGCACTAAAATAATATTAAAAAGTGGTCTCTGCAAGACATGGTGCAGCTTGTATGGCTGCTGTCTCTTGAGCTGTATACAAATTCCCTGCAAGGGCCGGTGTTCGATCACCCCCGGCACCTTCTCTATCTGTTACTCTCTCTCTCTTTTATCATGTTGGTCACCTGCTGTGTGCTTGTTACTGTACTGGAACATTTACCTGAAGGTCAGATGTTCAAAACCTGGACAGAAAATGGCCTCTGAACCCTTGTGACAGTATTTTACCTCATCTGCTTCAGGACAGAGACTCCTTCTCTAATGGGGCTGCTGGTTAGTAAAACTGGAGGCATACATCACGTTGTATTGTAGGTAAATCTGCAGGCATTGTACATTGCATTACATTCGAACAACTGTTGAGGACAGTTGTAGTGTGATGAGTAATGTAAGTCAATGCACATATGTATAAAGGAAAATTAAACCCTTCTCTGTTTTATTGGTGCCTCCACTGTAAAAACAAAAAGAATAGACAAGTCTATGTTTATTCTCACAGTGTGGCTTTCATCCTTCTCCCCCTCCTCCCCCCCCTCCTGTTGGCACTTAAAGCCTTAAATCATATCAAACAGCGGCACCCCAGGGACCGAGATGTGTCCGTCCTGGTAAAAATAGAAATCATGGAAGATTTTACCTCGGAGGGGGTAGTATCGATTCACCTTCCCAGAGTTTTCTGGCGTTCCCCTGCTGGCACAAGGGTTGGGGCGACCCGGGACAGTATGGTGACGCCCGCCCGCCGTCCACCTAGCGCCCCCCCTCCCCCCCACTCTGCCAGCACCATGAGATATTACCACCTCCCTTCAGATCACAGGCCGCCCTGGAGAACTATTATCTGACACCGTTGAACTCCGGGAGGGTAATTAGTGTTACTGGAGCACCTTGTTAAGGGCCCCTAACAACTGGGGTGTTTGCTCAGTGCTTTTATCCCTCCCCAGGCTGCACGTGGAGTCAGTCCTTGGGTGATATACTGTAACCGTGACATCATGGGGCTTCCAGGGTGCCGGTAGAGGAAGAGGGAATTCTGTACTGAGTATCGAAGCCTGAGAACGCGCTAGTGGTAGTAGCAGCAGCGGCAGCAGGCTAGTTTTTTTATTACAATAATCATACGGTCAATAAGTGAGGAAGTAAAAAAGTGGAGGAAAATAAATAATGTTACAAGGAAACCATAATACAGTATAGCACATGGTGATTGATGGTTTGGATTGCAGTTCAAGCCTGTAATTTTGTTGTGGAACGAATAGCAAAAAAACATGCCTAGTTCAGTGTGAAATTGAACTAAGAATTGGCTTGATGAGGGAAATTGCTGTAAGAATGAAACGCAGGCGAAATGTTCCTTTGATACCCTTTAAACTCTTAGGGTCTCGTACAGTACATCTCACCTCCAGTTGAAATGTACGATGGCCTTGGTTGAGAAGTGGCCACCCCGTCAGTCATTTTGTCATTAAAGTTTTATAGGATTTGAATATACTTTAGGCGTTGAAGCTTAGGAAATTTTTTTCTTGACCCACTGGGTTTCCTGGTGTCATGGCACGACATGGTAGTGCCTTCTGCCCCATGGTGGCTAGCTAAAAAGTAAAAGATTCATTTGAAATTTAAATGCGGGGTTTTGTAGGAGTGTGCTTTTTTCACCTTAGCCGACTGGTCTCCATTCCATTCTGCGGCTTTCCTTCTTGTGCTCTGAATGTCATGGTAACACTCAGCCCCTCCAAGCTAATGCATATTAGCGCAGAGAAAGAGGCTGAGTTTTATGTCACACCAGCAGTGATCTTCAGTTCTGAAACACAGAACCTCTGTTGTTCTAAAGAGGTGCATAATCGGATCGATGGTAGAGCCGCTGATCAATTTAAATGGAGAAATGTGCATGGCTCTCGTACAGGAGCAATGCATGCGAAGAGAGGCTGAGCCGCATAAAAATATCAACCAGGGAGCGCTAAATAGATTATATAAACGGTACTTAGAACATCTTAAGTCCTATTCCCATTAGCGTTATTTTTATGTGAGGCAGCTTTTTTACTGTGGATTTTAACCTCGGAGCATTGAAAGAGAGAGAGAGAGAGAGAGAGAAAGAGAGGGAAAATGCTGATTTTTTGGCTCTGGCAGGTCTTAATTGGAGGTCCCTTCAGGTGCAGCAGGGAGCCTGCGGACTGACTAGACTGAGGGGAGTCTGAAGTCTCACACGTTTTAATTTCTGTGGTCTCAGGGTTAAAGACTGGCGTCTCTGACTGCTGGCAGCGCAGTAAATCTCCAGAAATAAGGGAGTGGCAGTGCAGCCTTACACACTCACGCATACGCACGCACACACACGCATACGCACGCACGCACGCACACACACGTACGCGCTTCTATATGCACTTGAATACACACTCGTGTGCATGTGCATGCCTACACATACAGATCCACACAAATTCAGCCACAGTCGTTTGCACACACGAGCACATGTGTGCATGTGCGCACACACACAGGCCAGTGAGCAGGCTCATCTGTTATTGGCTGTGATTCCAGTTGATTAACTTTCTAGTCTCCTCTTTATAGGCCCGCAAACATCGCTGTCTCCCTTCAGGCGCTAAGAGCCATCGCTTGGCTTAGAGACAGAAGCACTGGGAGGGGACAGGAGACGGACTGTGCATGACAGCCTATGTCATATCATGCAGAAATCTTTCCTTCCATCACCAACCACAATTTGTGGACCGACAGCTCTCACTGTATGGAAGCTTGTCATTATCAATTAATATTTTATTCAGGGCAATTTCTACAACTTTGTTTTTAACATTTATCAATATGGGAGAAGTGAGTGAGTGTAATTGGTTTTCTCTGAAAGCTTATAATTACATTACCACCACCTCCAAAATTATAGTTTTCCTCACGTCATAACGAGTAAGTTTGTGATCAACGTTAATATGACAGCTTCACTGTAAACCTCTCTGTCTGCACAGTGGGCTAGTTGCTAAGGCCACACTGCACCACGCTCTGCTTGAATGTGACAGCCTGTTTTGAAATATTGTGCTGTCAGACAGGGAGATGGACATCATTGAAGATAATGTAAGCAAATAAGTGCGTAATCCATCCAACTCACACTCAAAAATGTCATTTTTTTGTCAATAGAGAGTGGTAAAATGTAAGGCCAAATTATAAGGGTGTATAATTTTAAGGCATACTATGCAGGATTTTTACCTTGAAAATATTATGAAATAACTATGCTAAGCCATATCCATGATGCACCAGCAGTTTCTTAATGCACTTTTGCAGAATTTGTGCACCTTTACCTGTATTTGTTAGGATGTTTCTGGGCATGACCCTCTTTTCTGTGTGGGGAGGGGTGGGTGTGGATCCAGAGCCTGTGGTTTTGGGTCAGATTTCAGGGGAGCATTTGTTGCTAGTTAGCCGCTGCAAGATAGATACAGCGAAGCAAAAAGACAAGCCGACCGGGCTCATTCAAGAACTAGAGTTAACCTTGGAATTGCTTTTCCTCTGTGGTATCAGCTGAAGTTCGCCAAGGTGGATACCTACCATCCCAATTTGTGTTTCTTTGATTCTGTTGGGTACTTGGGGGTGAGTGGGCATGGTTGAAGATGGAGGAGGAGACTTCCTTGTTTGTAAACACATGTCCATAGCGAGACTAAAAAATCTTCCATTGTATGCCTTTAATATGTTTGGCGTTCAGCATATAGCCTACTGTATAAACTATCTGTTGGCTGGCGGTTTACCTTTGCAGCAGCCTGTATAAGTATAAGTAAGTTTTAAGCATTTCACAAAAGGCTGCATGTAATTTATATTATCTTATTATTTGGTAATATATTACCAAAGTTGTTTACTTTGTGTAGAATTGTTGATTTGACTTGTAATCAAATTACTTTAGCTCAATTACATAAACTGAAGGTATCAGCAGTGCAGTAGGTGACTAGGAGATGGTGTAAAAATGATTGATTTGGGTTTAATACTTGAACATAAATGGCTATTTGCAAGGACTATGCAATTGGCTGCACACCTACATGGACATGGTCAGCTCCATGATGTGTTCTCTTATTTGCTATATGTATTATTGACAAACAGTTTCTCTGTCATGAAAATAAGGATATTGTCAGTCACTTTGGTGCAAGAGTTCTCCTTCCCTGTGATGTGCTTTCCCCAAACCCTGCACAAATGCCACTTTGAATTAGTTGCTCGTTTAAAATTAAATGCATGCTGCATGTTTGCGTAACTGCACCGAGCAGGCCTTCCAAAGGCAGTTCATTTTAATGTGTAGTGTGGGGAAATGAAATGGCTGGTCTCTACCACTCAGGAGGTGAGATTCCCATCCACAGTGGTGATATGTGACAGGTTTCTCAGTTCCAGAATGCTTTCCCCCCCCCCCCCCTTATGCCTATTGGTTCATGCCTGAATGCCATGTGTGATGTCACCATCTCTGTGGAATTGCCAGGGTTTTAGGAAAGCTGTCTGTACTGGCAATTAAAATGGAATTATAAAATTGTCTTTCACATGCGCTACGGCTGTTGAGATTGTTCCGCAGATGAGGACAGTTCAGGTGCATCACGGAGCAATGCGCCACGATTGTGCCGTGAATCAGAATCAGTGTTTTCCACCGAGCACGAATGTGGAAGGAGCATTCACTCAACGATCTGATTTTGCAGTTTGAAAAAATCTTTGATGCCACAAAATTATCCACGTTTCATTTAGCTCAGATTTTGTTTGGCAATATAAAATCATGAGATTATTTCCCCTGACAGTTGTTCACTGTAGCAGTTCTGTTCCATTTTCACCCCCAACTCATTTTGGAATGTATGTTTTAATAAATGTGTAGTATATTAATTTTAGGTTCACAAACTTTACCGTGAGAGAGTGAGCAGTGAGACTTCAGCTCAAACTGCTCGGGTTTTGTTTGTTGTGACTGTTGAGATTGTTAGCCTTGGTATTTCATGGTTCATGTGCACTATTCATACACTTTGTGTGTATGGAAATTTCACTGTATTTACATAGGAAATGGAGTGGAACTCATTGATGTTTAAATGGAATTTAGTGTTTGTGAAACTTTTGACAGACAGCCCCACATCTCTACTATTAGTGGACCAACCCATTTAAAACTTCCATCCATCCATCCATTATCTATACCCACTTATCCTGGGCTGGGTCGCAGGGGGTGCTGGAGCCTATCCCAGCGTGCACTGGGCCGAGAGGCAGGAATACACCCTGGACGGGCTACCAATCTATCACATGGCACACACACCATTCACTCACACACTTGACTTTTTGTCAATTTAGAGTCTCCAATTAGCCCCCCCCTCCCCCCCCCTTACCAAGTAAATATTACCGATTTAAATGTATTAATTAAATAATATTAATATTAAAAATAATAATCCCTATTTAAATCTCCAGATCCATTAACAGGTTTGTCAAACAGTAACCCAATGGAATCAACTAGCAAGTCAAAACCAACTTTTAATTGGGTCTTTAGATTAAATTTTATTAAATGGACAACAGGATAGGTCAATTAGAATAATGAACATACATTAATTAATTAATGTAGGCTCACAACTTACAATTTGAAAAAAGAAAACAACAAACATAACGTTAATTTGAAATTACCACTAAAAAGAGAGAGACCGATAAGACAGAACTTGCCAATTCCCCTCTTCCAGTTTCAGCACAACAGGCACCAAAGGAAACAGGCTGTAAAAACTCAGA